>NC_084566.2:1632500-1650000 GCF_033978685.3 Nerophis lumbriciformis
CCCTTTTTGGATTCACTCGAGGGAGTACTGGAGAGTGCTCCCCCGGGTGATTCCCTCGTTCTACTGGGGGACTTCAACGCTCATGTTGGCAGCGACAGTGAAACCTGGAGAGGTGTGATTGGGAAGAATGGCCGCCCAGATCTGAACCCGAGTGGTGTTCTGTTATTGGACTTTTGTGCTCGTCACAGATTGTCGATAACAAACACCATGTTCAAACATAAGGGTGTCCATATGTGCACTTGGCACCAGGACACCCTAGGCCGCAGTTCCATGATCGACTTTGTAGTTGTGTCATCGGATTTGCGGTCTCATGTTTTGGACACTCGGGTGAAGAGAGGGGCGGAGCTTTCTACCGATCACCACCTGGTGGTGAGTTGGCTGCGATGGTGGGGGAGGATGCCGGACAGACCTGGCAGGCCCAAACGTATTGTGAGGGTTTGCTGGGAACGCCTGGCAGAGTCTCCTGTCAGAGAGAGTTTCAATTCCCACCTCCGGAAGAACTTTGAACATGTCACGAGGGAGGTGCTGGATATTGAGTCCGAGTGGACGATGTTCCGTACCTCTGTTGTCGAGGCGGCCGATTGGAGCTGTGGCCGCAAGGTAGTTGGTGCCTGTCGTGGCGGTAATCCTAGAACCCGTTGGTGGACGCCGGCGGTGAGGGATGCCGTCAGGCTGAAGAAGGAGTCCTATCGGGTTCTTTTGGCTCATGGGACTCCTGAGGCAGCAGACAGGTACCGACAGGCCAAGCGGTGTGCGGCTTCAGCGGTCGCGGAGGCAAAAACTCGGACATGGGAGGAGTTCGGGGAGGCCATGGAAAAAGACTTCCGGCAGGCTTCGAAGCAATTCTGGACCACCATCCGCCGCCTCAGGAAGGGGAAGCAGTGCAGTGTCAACACCGTGTATGGTGGGGATGGTGCTCTGCTAACCTCGACTGCGGATGTTGTGGATCGGTGGAGGGAATACTTCGAAGACCTCCTCAATCCTACCAGCACGTCTTCCTATGAGGAAGCAGGGCCTGGGGAATCTGTGGTGGGCTCTCCTATTTCTGGGGCTGAGGTTGCCGAGGTAGTTAAAAAGCTCCTCGGTGGCAAGGCCCCGAGGGTGGATGAGATCCGCCCGGAGTTCCTTAGGGCTCTGGATGTTGTGGGGCTGTCTTGGTTGACAAGACTCTGCAACATCGCGTGGACATCGGGGGCGGTACCTCTGGATTGGCAGACCGGGGTGGTGGTTCCTCTCTTTAAGAAGGGGAACCGGAGGGTGTGTTCCAACTATCGTGGGATCACACTCCTCAGCCTTCCCGGTAAGGTCTATTCAGGTGTACTGGAGAGGAGGCTACGCCGGATAGTCGAACCTCGGATTCAGGAGGAACAGTGTGGTTTTCGTCCTGGTCGTGGAACTGTGGACCAGCTCTATACTCTCGGCAGGGTCCTTGAGGGTGCATGGGAGTTTGCCCAACCAGTCTACATGTGCTTTGTGGACTTGGAGAAGGCATTCGACCGTGTACCCCGGGAAGTCCTGTGGGGAGTGCTCAGAGAGTATGGGGTATCGGACTGTCTTATTGTGGCAGTTCGCTCCCTATATAATCAGTGCCAGAGCTTGGTCCGCATTGCCGGCAGTAAGTCGGACACGTTTCCAGTGAGGGTTGGACTCCGCCAAGGCTGCCCTTTGTCACCGATTCTGTTCATAACCTTTATGGACAGAATTTCTAGGCGCAGTCAGGGCGTTGAGGGGATCTGGTTTGGTGGCCGCAGGATTAGGTCTCTGCTATTTGGAGATGATGTGGTCCTGATGGCTTCTTCTGGCCAAGATCTTCAGCTCTCGCTGGATCGGTTCGCAGCCGAGTGTGAAGCGACTGGGATGGGAATCAGCACCTCCAAGTCCGAGTCCATGGTTCTCTCCCGGAAAAGGGTGGAGTGCCATCTCCGGGTTGGGGAGGAGATCTTGCCCCAAGTGGAGGAGTTCAAGTACCTCGGAGTCTTGTTCACGAGTGGGGGAAGAGTGGATCGTGAGATCGACAGGCGGATCGGTGCGGCATCTTCAGTAATGCGGACGCTGTATCGATCCGTTGTGGTGAAGAAGGAGCTGAGCCGGAAGGCAAAGCTCTCGATTTACCGGTCGATCTACGTTCCCATTCTCACCTATGGTCATGAGCTTTGGGTCATGACCGAAAGGACAAGATCACGGGTACAAGCGGCCGAAATGAGTTTCCTCCGCCGGGTGGCAGGGCTCTCCCTTAGAGATAGGGTGAGAAGCTCTGTCATCCGGGGGGAGCTCAAAGTAAAGCCGCTGCTCCTCCACATCGAGAGGAGCCAGATGAGGTGGTTCGGGCATCTGGTCAGAATGCCACCCGAATGCCTCCCTAGGAAGGTGTTTCGGGCACGTCCGACCGGTAGGAGGCCACGGGGAAGACCCAGGACACGCTGGGAAGACTATCTCTCCCGGCTGGCCTGGGAACGCCTCGGGATCCCCCGGGAGGAGCTGGACGAAGTGGCTGGGGAGAGGGAAGTCTGGGCTTCCCTGCTTAAGCTGCTGCCCCCGCGACCCGACCTCGGATAAGCGGAAGAAGATGGATGGATGGATGGATATATATATATATATATATATATGTATATATATATATATATATATTTATATACACATAAATTGATATATACAGTATATCATTTATATTTATTTAGTTTGCCGTTTTTGTTTACATGTTAAAGGTGTTTTAATGAATATACATGCATGTTTAACATACGGATTCCTTTCTTTCATGAAGACAAGAATATAAGTTGGTGTATTACCTGATTCTGATGACTTGCATTGATTGTAATCAGACAGTAGTGATGATAACGTCCACATTTTCAAATGGAGGAGAAGAAAAGTTCCTCCTTTCTGTCTAATACCACATGAAAGTGGTTGGTTTTTGGCATTTTATTTGTCCAGCTTCCATATTCGTTTTCACACACTTTACAAGAAATACATTGGCGGCAAATTCCGTAGCTTGCTAGCTTGTTTGCGCTGGCTTTCGGAGACTCTTATTTTGTAAGTGCAGGCGCGATGGAGCGGCACTTTTATTGTGAAGACAGGAACTGTGCAGTCAGTCTTTAGGCTTTTGACGGGATGTACGGTTGAAATAAAAACGTGTCTTTTTTTCCTTCACACTTTTGATTGATTGATTGAAACTTGTATTAGTAGATTGCACAGTACAGTACTTATTCCGTACAATTGACCACTAAATGGTAACACCCCAATACGTTTTTCAACTTGTTTAAGTCAGGTCATGTGACCGCCTGGCTCTGTTTGATTGGTCAAACGTCACTAGTGACTGCATTTTATTGGTGGAACGGAGTGAAACGTCACCAGTAAGGCAGGCACTTTGAAGGTCTGTCTGACAGACCAAAACAAACAAAGCGTGAATTAACTGATCGATAAAAATTAGTAGCGAGTAGCGAGCTGAATGTAGATAAAAGTAGCGGAGTAAAAGTAGCGTTTCTTCTCTATAAATATACTCAAGTAAAAGTAAAAGTAAGTTGCATTAAAACTACTCTTAGAAGTACAATTTATCCCAAAAGTTACTCAAGTAGATGTAACGGAGTAAATGTAGCGCGTTACTACCCACCTCTGTATATATGTATATGTATATGTATATGTACAATGTTTATATGTATGTATATATATACCAATGAAGTATTATTCAATAAATATATAAAGGATTTTTGAATTGTTGCTATTTTTAGAATATTAAAAAAAAATCTCACGTACCCCTTGGTACCTTCAAGTACCCCCAGGGGTTCGCGTACCCCCATTTGAGAACCACTGTACTAGGTCATAAAATCAGTGTCAGTTGAGTCGGTCCATAGGTTGCCTGTAGGGATTTTTAATGTCCAGCAGATGTCATTATTTAGTGACACAGTATCTACACAGTATCAATACAGTTTTGCAATGTGTCAAAACGCTTCATGACGCCTCATCAACCCATCACTAGTAGATAGGTTATAGCTGCATCGCTCGCGGCTCGTCATATATTTAACGTTAATCCGTGATTTCACCGAGCGTTTCACTGACGGTGAGCAGCCTGACGGTGCTTCATTAACACCGCCGCTGTTTGACTCGTGGCCCGGGGCAGACGCTCGTAGTAACAGTCACGTGTTACAATACCGACGAGCTAACGTGTCCAGGTTATAACCATGTTGTCAATAAACACACATGGACTGAAGCTAAATCGTCCACTGTCCACTGCAGCATGTGAATGCAATGAAAATAATAAAATCTGAGCCAACCAGCTGTTAAAATGTTGTCCAGGTTAATGTTTTGGCCATCAAAGACCATTCATTTCAAGATTTCAACTGTGATTGGGCTTTAAACAGGTGGCTGACCTGTTCAGATGAGTGTAACTGCTACTGGTCAAATAATGTGAAATAGCATTTAATTTTACATGTATGCAATGCCATTTAAATGCAATTATAGATAATAATAATAATAAATACTGTGTAGTGTTGTAAATAGTCAACGGGAAGGATTCTATTAAGATATAAGCCATGAGCACTTCACAGCCAGAAAAAAACCTAGGCAGGACAAGTACAAATATTGGGGCAAGTAGATTTGAGAAGTCAGGCAAGTAGAAAAAAACCTTAACGTTGAACCCTGCATGTGTTGAGCTGCTGCCGCTTAAGGTTAGACGGCACTGTACATAGAGCGGTTCTGCTCGTTAGTAATAAATTCTAATGTTGGATGTTTACTCCTTCACACAGATGAGTATAGAAAAATATTTTCAACGGCCGAAAAGGGCTCGACTTGGAGAGGAGGTAGGCCTACAGTTCGGACCACAGGTGCGACCTGTTCAGCAGCAGCAGCAGGAGGAGGAGGAGGAGGAGGTTGACTGACTGTGGCAGGACACCTCTGCCTCTGTTTCACTTCATGTTGCTGGTAAATAATATGGTTGTAGTAGTAGGCTAAAGTTAAATTATTTAGTATTCACTAATTAAAGGGGCAGAGCTTTAAGAGACATTTTAGCTTTTATATTTTATAAGATATATTTTTTGTAAGAACCACAATTAATAAATATATTTCAGTGAATCACTAATTGTTCAAATCTGTATATAAATATGTACATAAAATGTTGTAATTATATTCCAACTCCACCCAACCCCCCCCCCCCTCGCCCGCCGACCACACCACCACAAATAGATGCCTGTCCTGTGGGAAACACTGTATATATATATATATATATATATATATATATATATATATATATATATATATATATATACAGGTTACTGTGGTTTATCCGTTAAACAGTGCTCAATACCAGGGTAAAGTGTAAAAAACACGGAGGCTACTTCATGGGATGAAATAGCCTCTGTTTTTTCCCTGACCCAAGGAATATATATATGTATGTATGTATGTGTGTGTATGTATATACATGTGTGTGTATATATATATATATATATATATATATATGTACAATGTTTATATGTATGTGTATATATATATATATATATACACCCCCTAAAAATCTGCGATGTGGTGAAGCTGCAATATTTGAAGCACAATGTGGCGAGGATTATTAGTTATTTAAATGATTATTTATAAATACTTTTAAAAAAATCTGCAGTCCTGAGCTTTCTTTGGTAGTTTTTTTTTTTTTTTTTTCATCATTAAAATAATTAATCTTTTTTTAAATTTTTATTCTTGTATTGAACAGAGAGCACAGTCTTTGTGTCAAATTATTTGCGTGTTTAATTTACTTGGCCAAAAAAAATGATTCTGATGTCTCAATAGTTTAGTACATTCGTATTTTTTTAACCATATTCTACAATTCTTAAATGTGGGAATTAATTTAACTGTTTCTTTTTACAAAGGCACTTTTTTTTCAAAAGTTGCAAGTGAGAGACGCTTACTTAGAGAAAAGAAAAGAAATGTAAAACTGCATCAATGTACCTGTATATAAATTAAAGATGCATTAATAATCGATTTTTAATCTAATTGTAGCTCCTGAACCGTAATCGAATCGTGAGGTGCCCAAAGATTCCCATCACTACATGTAATGCATTTCTCTCCCTGCAGTTTTTGGAGTACGTCAGCACCAAGAGTGTCCTGTCCAACACCAAGACTCTGAGGCAGATTCTGGAGGAGTCAGCGTCTCTGCTGAAGATGTTCTGGAGGGCGGCGCTGCCCAGCAGTGACGCCTCCATCCCCAACCTGCAGAAGGTCCGTACGTGCAGGCTCACACCTCATGACTTGTCTTGGTCAGGAAGAAGCCCTGAAACATGTCCACCATGGCCTTGACACAGGAGCAGTCCTTGCAGGAGGAGATCTTGTCCCTCAAGCTGCGCGTGTCTGAGCAGGAGGAGGTCCTGAAGGGGACCATACAAAGGCTGAGGAGCACCAGCCGCACCAAGGAGAGCATGGAGCATTTTATAGTCAACCAGTGTAAGTCTGGATCACCACCTGCAGTACTGAGTCTTTCTTTCACATACTTTCACAAGGCTTTGTTTTGTCAGTGTCAAGGACTCGTGATGTGCTGAAGAAAGCCAGGACAAACTTGGAGGTAACGTAAAAAAAAAAAAAAAATTACAAGTTTGGACATGTCTAAACGTGTCGTTAGTGATTCTATACTTGTGACTCCATCACCTTTTGTCTGTTACTTCCTGGTCTCACACTCGCCTCTGTGTGTGAACACCTCCAGAAGAACGAGCTGAGACTTTCTTCTCTTAGCTCCTCCTCTCGCTCGCCCTCTGCTGGTAATTGTCTGGCCCAACAGGTGGAAGCTGTCCCAGGTGCTCTTCGTTCTGGGGCAGCTTCTACTTTGGTGTGCATTTGCTTGTTTGGAATCACATCTCACCCTCTCATTCACCATCTTGTTGTTGCCTTCACCCCACCTAAAGTAGCAGCAGAGTTGAAAAACAAGTTGGCTTCAAATGCTTAATTGTGTTTCATTGTATCCATTAAAACATATCCAGTTGTATTGCAAGCCTTACGTTGAACGTGACATTTACGCGTCCTGTGATTGGATATGTCATCGGGACCATTGGCGGATGAATTTGAGAACACAGAGTTGAGAGACAGTTGCGATAGCCAATCAGATCACAAGTTGTTGACATGAGCTGTTCTGTTACAACTGAACAACTCTTGTTGTTATAGTGTGTCATGCTTGTCATTTAATTCAGTGTTTTTCAACCACTCGTGGGAGATTATCTAATTTCACCTATTTGGGGTAAAAATATTATTTTGGCAAACCAGTAATTATAGTCTGCATATTATGTGTTGTTGTTGAGTGTCGGTGCTGTCTCGAGCTCGGCAGAGTAACCGTGTAATACTCTTCCATATCAGTAGGTGGCAGCCGGTAGCTAATTGCTTTGTAGATGTCGGAAACAGCAGGAGGCAGCGTGCAGGTAAAAAGGTGTCTAATGCTTAAACCTCTCATAGTCATTCACATCGACGTCCCACTGGGGTGAGTTTTTCCTTGCCCTTATGTGGGCTCTGTACCAAGGATGTCGTTGTGGCTTGTGCAGCCCTTTGAGACACTTGTGATTTAGGGCTATATAAATAAACATTGATTGAAACCAAAAATAAATAAAAGGTCAGTGCCCCTAAGAAAAGGCATTGAAGCTTAGGGAAGGCTATGCAGAACGAAACTAAAACTGAACTGGCTACAAAGTAAACAAAAACATAATGCTGGACGACAGCAAAGACTTACTGTGGAGCAAAGATGGCGTCCACAAAGTACATCCGAACATGATATGACAATCATCAATGTCCCCACGAAGAAGGATACAAACAACTGAAATAATCTTGATTGCTAAAACAAAGTAGATGCGGGAAATATCGCTCAAAGGCAGACATGAAACTGCTACAGGAAAATACCAAAAAAAAGAGAAAAAGCCACCAAAATAGGAGCGCAAGACAAGAACTAAAACACGACATACAGGAAAACACCACAAAACTCAAAATAAGTCAGGGTGTGATGTGACAGGTGTTGACAGTACACCTACTTTGAGACAAGAGCTATAGTGATGCATGCTTGGTTATGGTTTAAAGTCATATCCAACAATTGCGACAACGACTTTTTACTGTCAACTGAGTTTCCTTTTTTAATGATTTCTGCTGGTGGTGTGCCTCCGCATTTTTTCAACGCAAAAAAGGTTGAAAAACACTGATTTAATTGTTACATGTGTATTTGTCACCATCATGTGGTCAGGGCAGTTAATATATATTTGAGAAGTGTGTACTTTGAATCAAACTTTATTGACCAGAAGTTGCATAAGCCAAGCAGAGGAATTTACGGTATATGTTTTAATTGCTCATGCATTTTAATTTGATTTTTAAATGCGCCAGAAAATAACCCGTTTTGTACACTGTTGCTGTGGCTCAATGCCCAGTAGGGTGGTAATGTGTTTCTGTGTAGTATTTCTCCAGCAATGGTCATGTGGTGACATCAATGATGGTATTTTGAGAGGTAATCATTGAAGTCGGACATCACTGAAGGCCGAGGTGGGAACCGCACGGCCCGCCACTGCGTAAAATTGTATGAAGAAGAAGCTTCTGCAACATTGATTACTTCTTTGCTGCCGTTCTGCACATGCATCATCGCCTCTCGGCTCGTCAAAGTTATTCTAGATTATAAATCATAATAGGAGGATTTAGCCTTGAATCTCAAAGTTCGAGATTAAATTGGAGTTAATAGCCGGAGATGGAGACAAATTACACTGCAACAGAAGACTGTCAGACTCAGCAGCAACTTTTTTTAACCCTTCGTGTGGATTAAAATAAATGTTTCATCTAGACAGACATCCTTATCAGTCGTCATCAAAGTAAGAGCAGACATCGTACAGTAAGCGATCATTTTATTATGTATGTAGTTTGTATTTCTTGTTTAGCACTTAGCAGTACTGCTACATGATACTTAGTGTTTCACTCAAGCGGAATCTGTTTAGCAGAGCTTCTAAAACTTGTAGCTCATCCTCCTCATATTCAGGATCAACAATATAAGATTCTTGACCACCATTTGTCCCAAAGTAATCGTTATTTGCGCTCACAAAGTCTGCATGATTTGCATTGTCGTCGATGAGGAAGGGATCTACGGTTCCTACCTCTACGTCACGAGGTCACATGACTTATTATCTCAAAATGGCTCGGGAATCTCCGTGAGCTTTTGACACTCTTTTGATCATATTTACTTTGGGAGTCTTTAGGTGTCATAATATGATAATATCTTCACTATAGAGGCCACTTGTTTTTCCACTCTACTGCTACTTTAACAACAGAAATGTGTGAAATTTGTCAGCATGTGAGTTGCCAACATAATCAATTTGCAAAGAAAACACTGACATAAAAAGTGCAGTACTTCTAATTGTATCGATTAGAAAAATGATGAACTTACCAAGACAATTGGGACTTTTCTACGCTTGCAACTTCATGGGAAGAGTTCAGGAAAAACCCAGTGCACAAAGCAAGGTCCATAAAAACACGCTCGGATGAGTTTGGTGTGGAGGAATCCCTTTGGAAACCTCTTTGGGATCAACTAAAACGAAGTCTGTCAGCCTGCCGCTCCATACTGATCATATTTTACTTCCTGTTGGTGTGTCGTTGTTGAGGTCTGGCGCACCAGATGGAATGAATCACTATTTCCTCAAATCATTTATGGCCTTTTGAAGGGAGCCGGATGTTGAGGAACCATTCCTTTAAAAGACTGGCTCATTATTATAGTTCCTCTTTTTACCTGTTGTTTATATACAGTCAAGGCATTGTATGTAATGTGTGTATATATACAGCACAGGCCAGAAGTTTGGACACACCTTCTCATTCAATGCGTTTTCTTTATTTTCATGACTATTTACATTGTAGATTGTCACATCAAAACTATGAATGAACACATGTGGAGTTATGTACTAAACCAAAAAAGGTGAAATAATTGAAAACATGTTTTATATTCTAGTTCCTTTAAAATAGCCACCCTTTGCTTTGATTACTGCTTTGCACACTCTTGGCATTCTCTCCATGAGCTTCAAAAGGTAGTCACCTGAAATGGTTTTCACTTCGCAGGTGTGCCTTGTCAGGGTTGATTAGTGGAATGTCTTGCTTTATCAATGGGATTGGTACCATCTATAAACATACATATATACATACATATATATATACATATATATATATACATACATATATATATACATATATATATATATATATATATATATACATATATATATATATATATACATATATATATATATATATATATACATATATATATACATATATATATATATATATATATATATATATATGTATATATACATATATATATATATATATATATATATATGTGTGTGTGTATATATATATATATATATATACATATATATATACATATATATATATACATATATATATATATATATATATACATATATATATATACATATATATATATATATATATATATATATACATATATATATATATACATATATATACATATATATATATACATATATATATATATACATATATATATATATATATATATATATATATATATACACACACACATATATATATATATATATATACATATACATATATATATATATATATATATATGTATGTGTGGGGGAAAAAAAATCACAAGACTACTTCATCTCTACAGGCCTGTTTCATGAGGGGGTTCCCTCAATCATCAGGAGATTCATCTCCTGATGATTGAGGGAACCCCCTCATGAAACAGGCCTGTAGAGATGAAGTAGTCTTGTGATTTTTTTTCCCACACATACATATATTGCGCTCTACTACGGTATCGAGCACTATTTTTTGGATAACCTTATTAAGACATATATATATATATATATATGTATGAGAGGTGGTCTAAAAATGTATCCATTATTTACATTTTTTATGCATTTTACTAAGCACCTTCTGATATCATTTTAAAAATGTGTTCAGTAAAAATAAAACCTAATACCTTTATTAGCCCTAATATACGCCTGCTCCTCTCTGCAGTTAAGTACATAAACATCCCTGACCAGTAAATTGGGAAATATGCTACTAAATAAATACGGTACTCATCGCTTACATTTCAGCACGCCACCTGCAACAACTAACAAAAGTGCAACAAAGTCTGTCTTAACGAGACAATATTGTATAATTCACCAACAATCTCATCTCTCTCTCGTGCATTCAGCTACGAAGCCAGGAGGGGGTGCCAGAGAGCAGCCTGCTGCTGGCCTTCGGCTGAAGGCTGACAAGCCGCGTCCTGCGGCGAGGAAGCGCAGCAGCCAGTGTTTGCTGTAGAGGCCTCCTCCACGCTACCACTTGTGACCTCCGCCTGTTTAAAAAGCCAGGACCCTCCTGATCTTCCAGCAGGCCTTAGCGAACAGATCCGTCCCAGCCCCCCAAATCAGCAGTTTTTGAGTGTAACTGCCAGGCGGTGTGCCTGTGTGACAGAAGGTGTGTGAAAGGTGTCTCTGGTGGTGGCAGTGACAAGCTGGTGGAGCTGCTGGAAGATGTGGCGCATCTTATTGCGAGACGGGTGGAAAAAGGGTGTTTTGTGCATGTTAGAATGAGGTTAGCGAGAGGAACGCTGCACTTGTCATACATCAAAGTGCAGCGTGTGATCGAGGGCAGTTCACTCAAACTCACTGGCATCCACAATGTCTTTTCTTAGTTTCATATTCGCAGTGGAAGCTCAGCAGTAATCATCCACGCGTAAAAACCAGCAAAAGCCTCCATTTTTACTCACCAGCTTCTTTTTTTGTATCGATCTAAGATCTGGACGTGGTCTGAACCAAGTACCCAAAACAGAAAGGAGTGTTGGTACGAGCATGTGCAATACAATGCCCACCGTTGTTCTCACACTGGAGTGTTGCATGAGAGTGCGTTTGAAAAGTAAAACTAAAAAAATCAAAAGTTATAGGACAGGATATTGCCATGACTTGCCAAAGTTTGAAATACACACCATGGATTTTCTAACTGTGGTGGTGCACAGGCTCCGTTTAGTTGATGAGGAATGGAGTGAAATCATACATTTATTACCAACCGAAGCCAAATGAAATGTTTAAACTGCGAGTACAAGAAACTACGCCATCATAAATGGTGGTACTTGCCATGCAAACTATGTGTGAAGTAGTACTTGGTGTGAAAAGTACTGAGAACACTTGCCTTAACCGTGGGAATGTACCTTCAGCATACAGAGCTCTGCTTTGGGTTTTTCCCAATCCTGAGATTCATTTTGGACCAAAACGGACACAAAAAAGCTAATTCTTTAGTAATGATTGTACTAAATAATATTGTCATGGCTCAGTCATACTTTGGCAGGCTGCTGGTGGGATCATTGTTCTGTACGTTTTGGTTGGTGTTCATGCTTGTACATGTGCCATTGATGCTGTAAATAACTTGCTTTTATCACTTTGGTGTGTGGGTGTGTGCACAAACGTTACATTTGTGTTTTTTTGCAAACTTGGAACATTTTGGGGTCGCTGTGCAATAACTTTAGATTGATGTTAAACATCACGCGTGTTGCCGCCAGGTGTTATTTATACGCAGCGTGTGTCACTCTACTACGCCTTTTACCACGCCCACTTATTTGGCAAGAGTTGTGTTGGTTGGCTTGAGAGCTGCTTCAGTGAGCGTGTGCCAAGTGCAAACCAAGCCTTATTGTTAGTGTTTAAGAAGGGAATGAAAGAGCGGATGTAAATACAGTACAGCACAGTAGTGTTGCTGCAGCTTTTTACACGGCTAGAAAGAGAAAGCTTTGTTTTGCTTAATGAACTAGAAAGCCGATGCAGGACTCATCTACTCCTTTACATGTGTCCTGTCTCTGATGACACTTAACTGTGTGTTGTGTTGCCAAAAGTATTATTTTTCTGGGGGGGGGGAGAAACAATAAAATGTTTTAAAATAAAGCTGTGTTTGTATGTACCTTTTCACAAAAAAATAATACATTTGTACATGTTTTTATATTTTCTTTTTTGATATTAACAATTAAAAATATATATATTTCACGTTTATACTTGTAAATGGAAAAACCAAGAAGAGTTTAAAAAAAAAAAACATTGCAGTTGTGCATCTCCATATATACAGTATATATATATATATATATATATACACATACACACACATATATATATATATATATATATATATACATATATATATATATATATACTGTTTATATATATATATATATATATATATATATATGGGAAAAAATCGATTCGAATTTTAAAAAAATCTATTTTTTACCACAAAAATATGTATACATATATATACACATCCATATATATATATACATATATATACTATACATACATACATATATATACATACATAAATATATATATATACATACATACATATGTATATATAAACATACATATATATACATACATATATATATATAAACATACATATGTACATACATTTTTACACATACATACATATATACATACATACATATACACACATATACACACACACATACATACATACATACATACATACATATATATATATATACATATATATATACATATATATATACATACATATATATACATATATATATACATACTTATATATATATACATACATATATATATATACATACATATATATATATATATATATATATACATATATATATATACATACATACATACATATATATATATACATACATATATATATATACATACATACATACATACATTATATATATATATATAATATATGATGAGATAATGAGATCATTATTCATGCGTTCGTTACGTCTCGTCTCGACTACTATAACGTATTATTTTCGGGTCTCCCTATGTCTAGCATTAAAAAATTACAGTTGGTACAAAATGCGGCTGCTAGACTTTTGACAAGAACAAGAAAGTTTGATCATATTACGCCTATACTGGCTCACCTGCACTGGCTTCCTGTGCACTTAAGATGTGACTTTAAGGTTTTACTACTTACGTATAAAATACTACACGGTCTAGCTCCGTCCTATCTTGTCGATTGCATTGTACCATATGTCCCGGCAAGAAATCTGCGTTCAAAGAACTCCGGCTTATTAGTGATTCCCAGAGCCCAAAAAAAGTCTGCGGGCTATAGAGCGTTTTCTATTCGGGCTCCAGTACTATGGAATGCCCTCCCGGTAACAATTAGAGATGCTACCTCAGTAGAAGCATTTAAGTCCCATCTTAAAACTCATTTGTATACTCTAGCCTTTAAATAGCCCCCCTGTTAGACCAGTTGATCTGCCGTTTCTTTTCTTTTCTCCTCTGCTCCCCTTTTCCTTGAGGGGGGGGGGGGGCACAGGTCCGGTGGCCATGGATGAAGTGCTGGCTGTCCAGAGTCGGGACCCGGGGTGGACCGCTCGCCTGTGCATCGGCTGGGAACATCTCTACGCTGCTGACCCGTCTCCGCTCGGGATGGTGTCCTGCTGGCCCCACTATGGACTGGACTCTTACTATTATGTTGGATCCACTATGGACTGGACTCTCACAATATTATGTCAGACCCACTCGACATCCATTGTTTTCGGTCTCCCCTAGAGGGGGGGGGTTACCCACATATGCGGTCCTCTCCAAGGTTTCTCATAGTCATTCACATCGACGTCCCACTGGGGTGAGTTTTTCCTTGCCCGTATGTGGGCTTTGTACCGAGGATGTCGTTGTGGCTTGTGCAGCCCTTTGAGACACTTGTGATTTAGGGCTATATAAATAAAGATTGATTGATTGATTGATTGATATATATATATATATATATATATATATATATATATATATAAGGATGATGCTCGAAACCGGTTTTCCCGGTTGTTCGATAAGAAAAGAACCGAGTCCTTGCACTCGAATCCCTTTTTGAGAACCGGTACCCGTTATCGAGACCACTATAGTAAAGAAAAACAGTTGGTTCTTTATTCGAATCCCTGGTAACGAATCCCGTCACGACAAGAAATGCCCCGTGTGACATCACAAGAAATGACGTCACGTAGCTCAGTCATTTGTCACGGTGGGGTGCAGCGTGCTGCGGTTCGTTCCCGACCTGTTGTGTTAATCCACAAGTAAAGCACAAGTAAAGAAAACTTGGATTATTTCACTTTATGTACTTTTTTATGCCGAAAGAGGCGATTTAAAAGAGGCGATTTCAGCCAACAGCCGAGTTAGATATACTTTTCGAGACGAGTGATGCAACCGAGTGACGTAAGCGCGCTCCCGCGTCAGGGGGTGCATATTATGGCAGGGGTGCGTTTTCCGGCACAACACCGGGACGCAAAACTGACGGCTCCGGACGAAAGCGTGCAGGTAGAAGATGATTTATTTCTCATAAATCATACACATGACAACAGACAGGAACGAAACAAAAGGAAAGCATGCCGTTCGCACGAGAAGCTAAAGCAAAAACTTACTTAGCACAGCAATACTAGAAGCTAAGGTAACTTTAGCACAGGAATCATGAGCTCCATCCATCCATCCATCTTCTTCCGCTTATCCGAGGTCGGGTCGCGGGGGCAGCAGCTTAAGCAGGGAAGCCCAGACTTCCCTCTCCCCAGCCACTTCGTCCAGCTCCTCCCGGGGGATCCCGAGGCGTTCCCAGGCCAGCCGGGAGAGATAGTCTTCCCAGCGTGTCCTGGGTCTTCCCCGTGGCCTCCTACCGGTCGGACGTGCCCGCAACACCTTCCTAGGGAGGCGTTCGGGTGGCATCCTGACCAGATGCCCGAACCACCTCATCTGGCTCCTCTCGATGTGGAGGAGCAGCGGCTTTACTTTGAGCTCCCCCCGAATGACAGAGCTTCTCACCCTATCTCTAAGGGAGAGCCCCGCCACTCGGCAGAGGAAACTCATTTCGGCCGCTTGTACCCGTGATCTTGTCCTTTCGGTCATGACCCAAAGCTCATGACCATAGGTGAGGATGGGAACGTAGATCGACCGGTAAATCGAGAGCTTTGCCTTCCGGCTCAGCTCCTTCTTCACCACAACGGATCGATACAGCGTCCGCATTACTGAAGATGCCGCACCGATCCGCCTGTCGATCTCACAATCCACTCTTCCCCCACTCGTGAACAAGACTCCGAGGTACTTGAACTCCTCCACTTGGGGCAAGATCTCCTCCCCAACCCAGAGATGGCACTTCACCCTTTTCCGGGAGAGAACCATGGACTCGGACTTGGAGGTGCTGATTCCCATCCCAGTCGCTTCACACTCGGCTGCGAACCGATCCAGCGAGAGCTGAAGATCTTGGCCAGAGGAAGCCATCAGGACCACATCATCTGCAAATAGCAGAGACCTAATCCTGCAGCCACCAAACCAGATCCCCTCAACGCCTTGACTGCGCCTAGAAATTCTGTCCATAAAGGTTATGAACAGAATCGGTGACAAAGGGCAGCCTTGGCGGAGTCCAACCCTCACTGGAAACGTGTCCGACTTACTGCCGGCAATGCGGACCAAGCTCTGGCACTGATTATACAGGGAGCGAACTGCCACAATCAGACAGTCCGTTACCCCATACTCTCTGAGCACTCCCCACAGGACTTCCCGGGGTACACGGTCGAATGCCTTCTCCAAGTCCACAAAGCACATGTGGACTGGTTGGGCAAACTCCCATGCACCCTCAATGACCCTGCCGAGAGTATAGAGCTGGTCCACAGTTCCACGACCAGGACGAAAACCACACTGTTCCTCCTGAATCCGAGGTTCGACTATCCGGCGTAGCCTCCTCTCCAGTACACCTGAATAGACCTTACCGGGAAGACTGAGGAGTGTGATCCCACGATAGTTGGAACACACCCTCCGGTTCCCCTTCTTAAAGAGAGGAACCACCACCCCGGTCTGCCAATCCAGAGGTACCGCCCCCGATGTCCACGCGATGTTGCAGAGTCTTGTCAACCAAGACAGCCCCACAACATCCAGAGCCTTAAGGAACTCCGGGCGGATCTCATCCACCCCCGGGGCCTTGCCACCGAGGAGCTTTTTAACAACCTCGGCAACCTCAGCCCCAGAAATAGGAAAGCCCACCACAGATTCCCCAGGCCCTGCTTCCTCATAGGAAGACGTGTTGGTAGGAT
The DNA here is from genome assembly GCF_033978685.3 of Nerophis lumbriciformis. Lineage (NCBI taxonomy): Eukaryota > Metazoa > Chordata > Actinopteri > Syngnathiformes > Syngnathidae > Nerophis > Nerophis lumbriciformis. The sequence goes on from NC_084566.2 coordinate 1,649,539, forward strand.
TGAGGAGGTCTTCGAAGTATTCTCTCCACTGATCCACAACATCCGCAGTCGAGGTCAGCAGCACACCATCCCCACCATACACGGTGTTGACACTGCACTGCTTCCCCTTCCTGAGGCGGCGGATGGTGGTCCAGAATTGCTTCGAAGCCGTCCGGAAGTCTTTTTCCATGGCCTCCCCGAACTCCTCCCATGTCCGAGTTTTTGCCTCCGCGACTGCTGAAGCCGCACACCGCTTGGCCTGTCGGTACCTGTCTGCTGCCTCAGGAGTCCCATGAGCCAAAAGAACCCGATAGGACTCCTTCTTCAGCCTGACGGCATCCCTCACCGCCGGCGTCCACCAACGGGTTCTAGGATTACCGCCATGACAGGCACCAACTACCTTGCGGCCACAGCTCCAATCGGCCGCCTCGACAACAGAGGTACGGAACATCGTCCACTCGGACTCAATGTCCAGCGCCTCCC
>NC_084566.2:1655000-1685000 GCF_033978685.3 Nerophis lumbriciformis
GATGCCATGGGCCTTGTATAAAGCATCTTAATCCATTGTATCAAATTATCTCCAAATCCAAATTTACGTAATGTGCAAAACATAAATGACCAGCTTATGCGGTCGAATGCCTTCTCCGCATCAACAGTACATACTGCTGTGGGATAAGGGAGACTTCTGGTATAGTAAATAACATTAAACAATTTCCTTGTATTGTCTGAAGATTGTCGACCTTCCATGAAGCCAGTTTGGTCATTATGAATTAATTTTCCTATTACATTTGATAATCATGTGGCTAAGATTATTGCCAAGATTCAAAAGGATTCTCTATTCATTCAATACATAGGATTTCAGCAGGATCTACCCCAGTCTGCTGACATGCAATCAGAGTAGTAGATTTTTGTAAAAAGCTTTTATAATTGTAAAGGACAATGTTTTATCAACTGATTGCAATAATGTAAATTTGTTTTAACTATTAAATGAACCAAAAATATGACTAATTTTAACTTTGTGAAAATATTGGACACAGTGTGTTGTCAAGCTTATGAGATGTGATGCAAGTGTAAGCCACTGTGACACTATTGTTCTTTTTTTTATTTTTATAAATGTCTAATGTTAATGTCAATGAGGGATTTTTAATCACTGCTGTGTTGAAATTGTAACTAATATTGATAATATTCATTTTTGTTTCACTACTTTTGGTTTGTTCTGTGTCGTGTTTGTGTCTCCTCTCAATTGCTCTGTTTATTGCAGTTCTGAGTGGTGCTGGGTCGGGTTTGGTTTTGGAATTGGATTGCATTGTTTTGGTATTGCTGTGTATTGTTTTGTTTGATTGATTAATTAAAAAAATAAATAACAATAATTAATAAACAATAAAAAAAAATTAAAAAATCGATTTAAAAAAAAAAGAGAATCGATTCTGAATCGCACAACGTCAGAATTGCGATAAGAATTTGAATCGATTTTTTCCCACACCCCTAATACATGTATATGTATGTATATATGTATATGTATATATATATATATATATATATATGTGTATATATATATATGTATATATATATATATATATATATATATATATATATATATATACACACAAGTTGCAATTTAGCAGGAAGCGGTAAGTGTTGCACCCGGATAGCAGAGAAGGAGAACAAAACGTTGATTAGGCGGCAGATATATTGTAGAGTCCCAGAAGAGTTGGTGCTGCAGGGAATTCTGGGAATTTGTTCTGCTGTGTTTATGTTGTGTTGCGGTGCAAATATTCTCCCGAAATGTATTTGTCATTGTTGTTTAGTGTAGTTTCACTATATGGCACATGTTTATGACAAGGTTAGTGTTGTTCATACGGCCACCCTTAGTGTGGCATGTATGGCTGTTGACTAAGTATACATTTTCATTCATGAGTGTTCAAAAATTAACAAGAGCTTCAAAATTAGCAATAACCGGACAGATTGAAACCTCTACTTGACTTCTTCAATTTAAGACCATTATCAACCCATCAAATGCTACAACATATGTGCAAGGCCATTTTGAAGAAGGATATTTAAAGAGAAACTACATCTTGTGAGACGATGTTGGCCAACCCCGGAAGCTCGCTCAGCTGTTCTGGGACGACGAGGGGTACCACTGGCTTATACGGCTTCGAATAGTGAGTTCAAATATATATTTTTTTCACTTTTAATATGTTTTTTGCAATTTTAAATTTTGACAGAACCACATAAGATAGGTTGTAATTGCTGATGCGTTTTAATAGATTTTTAAATGCGCCAGAAATGTGATTCAATGTTTCTGTATAGTATTTCTCCAGCAATGGTCATGTGGTGACATCAATGATGGTATTTTGAGAGGTAATCATTGAAGTCGGATATCACAGAAGGCCTAGGTGGGAAACGCACGGCCCGCCACTGACATATGTACATATATACACACACACACACACACACACAATATATATATATATATATATATATATATATATATATATATATATATATATATATATATAAACAATTTATATTTTCAATAGTATAGCACTCAATATTCAGAATGTATTTACATTTTGTATATTTTCAAGCTTTACCTATAAACCAAACATATTGATGTGTTCCAATTATTATTAATAACCATATATGGTTATTTGCAAACTGAAAAAAATTAAATATCCAGCTCATGTTAACTGATTTTTGGAAAGTTTACCTTTGGAACATTATGAAACCTGAGCATGACAAACAATATACAGTCAATTAAATAGATACATTAAATACACAAATCAGTGGTAAAATATGTATATGAATTACTAAATAAAACACCCAGGAAGGCAGGCTCTAATAAAACTTTTCCCTCTTTATTTTTTAAACAAATAAAACTTTGCGCAAACTGACCTTCACACTTAAAACTGCAAAGCATGTGGAAACATTCATAAAATGGCTGTAAAACTCAAGTTGTCCACACTCTATAAACATGATTCTACATGCATCTTATTGTCAAGTTTGTGAAAAGAAAAAAATGCTGTGATTGGTAAGCCTTGTTGTCGGCGAATGCACACGTGGAACAGAGTAAATACTATAAAAGCACCCAAGGAATAAAGTAACTGCACTGCGGCAGACTGCATAGATAAAAGGTGGTTACCAGCAACATGTCGTCAAAGAAAACACTCCATTCTACATACAGTAAATGACTTATTAATATTGCACTTTATGCTCCAGCAACACTGAATTTGCAGCTTTTTTCAGTAGTTGAACTGGTCTCAGTACACCCTTCCACTTCAACACCAACATGCATAGAATCACAAAGTAACACACACACACACTCTTGTATTTGTTACCTTCTTGAGACCTCCGAAAAATGCCTCTCTTTATGACCACCCTTTCTAGATACCTAAATATTTGTATTTACAACATTAATAATATATACATACTATGCAAATATAAAAAAGGTAAGCTTTTAGTTAATATTTTTTCCTGAATTTTTTGTTTGTAGTTGGTTTTTAATCTTCATTATTTACTTCAAGTTATTACAGTATAGATAGATAGATAGTACTTTATTGATTCCTTCAGGAGAGTTCCCTCAGGAAAATTAAAATTCCAGCAGGAGTGTACAGAATTGAGATCAAGTTTAAAAAGTAAAAAGTAAATAATGGGGGTATAAATGTAAATAAAATAGAAAATATTACAATAAGAATAAAAATAAGAAGCAACAATAACAATAAAAATATAACAGTAAAAATAAGAATATAACAAGAGAAACTCGGCAGTAGTGACCATGTTATGAAAAAGTATTGCACTGTTATTGTTTTGCATCCCCTCATCCTAGTACCCCCCTTTCCCCCTAGAGAGGAGTTGTACAGTCTGATGGCGTGTGGGACAAAAAAGCTTTTTAGTCTACTAGTGCTGCACTTGGGATGAAGCAGTCTAGCACTGAACAGGCTCCTCTGGCGACTGATAACGGTATGCAGTATGTCTCTATAAAGATATTTATTTTAATTTTTTAATTAATTTTGGCCAAAGGGGGCGCATTTCAATTTCTTACACACACTTGGTATTACATAAGTTGGCCAGAGGGTGAGCACTTCAAATGTTTACACACACTTGTTATTTCATATGTTGACCAGTGGGGGAGCACTTATTTGGGACCACCCTAATTTTGATCAATTTCACCACCAGGGGTGCAAATGAGACATTTTCTATTAGATATAATGGTTTACCGTATTGGGACCATGATTTATGTCCTGACTTGTTCACACCTCCTCATATGGAAGGTACTTTTCCTTGTTGATGTCTCAAGAAGGGTAGAAATACAAGAAAACACACACAGACACAGACACACACACAGACAGGTTCAGTCATCTTGTGTTTAGCCCAAAATGTAGCCAGTAAGGCTGCAAGACTCGGCCACGCCCACTGCCATGTTGTAACAGATGCTGTGAACTTGGTTCAAGTGCACAATTTGGCTGAATGACAAAAAAACAAAAACAATATCACAATGCTTTCCCAAAGGCCAGGCTTAGATGGGCTTGTAGAGCAAAGAGGTGACGTATTTCTTCTTGTACCGATGAGTTGCGCTCAGCACCATGACGCCGTCCTACGTGGAAAACACCACATCACACGGACTAAAGTGTGTTGTAGACGCATTTCTCTTTGAACCATGGACTACAGCCTCTCAGTTGTTACCATGGCAACCCCAGTTGTCAACGGTTAGTGGACCAGCCGGCACATCGTGCTGTATTTGGGCTAGTAACTAATACATTTTGATCACTATTTGTATTTAGTACAGTAGTCTTTTTTTAAGCATGCCAAATAAATGCATACAACAGTAGTTCTGCTGCATGCTTTGAGTAGAAAAATGTCGTGCCATCTGGTGTGACTTACTAAAATATATTATGATTAAAAATATATATATTGTACATGTTTTTATTTTTTCATACTTATTTACATGTATTTTAATGGTATAGCACTATAAAAAAAATATTAGTTTTATTTTAACACATTTGAATTATAATTTTTCAGACTTTACCTATACAAAAAAAGGAATGTTAATGTTTTACTCTCATTATTAATAAGCAAATATGTTTCCTTGTTCACCCCCCCAAAAAAATCCAACTAAGTGTCAACTGACTTTTGAACAGTTGAGCTTTTATGGACATTTTGAAAACTGAGCATGATAAACATACAAATGTGTGTGTGTATATATATATATATATATATATATATATATATATATATATATATATACACAGTAAAAATAAAGTATCAATTAAAAAAATACACAAAAATCTATTAAAAAATATTGCACTGATAAAATATACATATAAAATACTAACATATTTCCCAAAAGTGAGGCTTCATTTGGTTTAGTAAATATCGATCACTATTTAGTATTTCTATTCCGTACAGTAGTCTTATTAAATTAAATTACGACAAAAAAATAAAAACACCTGTGATTATATCTTGTTTTTTCCACTTTAAATGTTTTGTTAAATAATTTAGCCTGAAATATATATCAAACATTAATATTTAATATCATATACAAATAGTAAAATAAGTATACATTTTAAGTTATGTTTAAACATATTTAAACTGTGAATCATTTAAAAGGCCAGTACACACACCCTAATCAATATCATTAGCGACACACACATATTTCAGTAGCAAGGCGGCCTTGCATAAAATTTTGCTGCATGCTTTGAATAGGAAAACACTACACAATTTGAAGGACAGTCGTCCAAATTTAACTATTAACATTGCTTTAGTTTATGTTAAAATGTAATTTGTTTTGTTATTAGGAACAAATGTTTCCATTTTTCTGTAGCTTTGCCATCTTAGGTGAACTTAAAGAACAGACTTGGCATGTCTAAAATGTTTTAAACATAGAAAATATCTGGAAACATTCTGAGACTGTAATGAGTTTCAAAGAGTCTTAGAGATAGTTTTTCTTCTTGAAAGACATTGTATGTGTTAAAACTGTGGTGTTTTAAGGATATTCTCCTTTATGTGAAGAGTTTGACCAGGTGTTCTACCACCAGGATAGTATCTACGCACTCACCTTTATAGAGAGCGCGTACAGGTGGTTCAGCATCACGTGGTTGGGTTCAGGGAGCAGGGCGGGGTCACACTGCCAAGGAGGAGGGGCATGTAAGCCCCGAACAGAACAAACACACCACGACTACCCCCATGCAGAACTTACAGAAATATTAGTGTCCTTGTTGAGTATGACCTGAAGGAGGTGAGGGGGAAGTATGGGCGGAGCCTTGAAGCGTTCCTCGGGTCTGAACACGTACTGATCCTGTGCGTAAGGACCTGGAGGGGAGCTGGACAGATCTTTGAGGACACAGCAGTGTTGTCAGATAAATACATTCAACAACAACGAATGAACTGACAAACAAAAAAAAACACCTGATGTATCCGAACACTCCAGAGAGTCCACCTGCAGGGCGTCAAACACCTCGAAGTCGGACTTCTTCACCTGAATCAGGTTATTGATGGTGCCGAGTTGGCTCGTCACCACTGGCTGCAACACAAAACATGCTCAAACGTTTGACACCATAAATCAGATTCATTCTCTAGAAGCTCATTGCAATGTATTTTCTTAAAATAGTAGCCTCCACTCTAGGGATGGACCATATTACCTCAAATCTATATCACAATTTAATATACAGCACAATGTATAATTTGGCATACGAATGATAGAAGAACCTTGTTGTGTTAGAACCGGTTACAAAGGCTCCTAATTTCACTGGTGACGAATGCGGTAACATAAAGTATCTTATAATTGCTGGTTGTATTATTTTGTCAGAACTATGATGAATCTTGCTGGTTATTCTGTTGTAGTATGCTTCTACCTACACTTCTGTTAAAATGTAAGACGCACTTATTCTTCTGTTGCTGCTCCTTTACATAAGTTTTGGGCGATCCTGCAATACCAAGTACGGTAGTTCCAGGGGCAATATCGGTCAAACCGATGCTGATACATTACTTTAAACATCATTGAAGGATTCAATTTTACACAATTATAATCAGACAAAAACATAGGATGGCGGTGTAACAATATCAATTAAATATTAAAATAATTACTTTATTCTCTTTTATTATGTACAATTTTTTATTTTTTTATTTTTACATGTATTAATCAATTCAACAAAACAATACACAATAATACCATAATAAAACAATACCAATTCCAAAACCAGCAACATTTAGAATAGCAATCAACGGAGCAATTGAGGACACACAAACATGACACAAAACAATCCAAAAGTAGTCAAACAAAAATTAATAATATCAACAGTATCACTATTATTAACAATTCCAACATAGCAGGGATTAGGAATCCCTCATTGACATTATCATCACAGCCATTTATAAAAAATGTAAACATTTAAAAAATTAACAATAGTGTCACAGTGACTTACACTTGCATCACATTTCATAAGCTTGACAACACATTGTGTCCAATATTTTCCACAAAGATAAAATAAGTCGTATTTTAGGTTCATTTAATAGTTAAAACAAATTTAAATAATGGATCCCATATTCCAATATATGACTCATTATCTGAACTAAATGCAGTTTTTTCTACTGATATCATTTCCATAGCTTGTGTATACCAGTCAGTATGTATTGTGTGTACTTTGTTTTGTATTTTATTTTTTTGTGTTATTAGCTGAGAATTCCAGCAAAGCAAAAGGTTTAGTATTGTTATATTATTTTCAAGGCGTTCTAACATTTTTATGTACATCTCTCTATGTATGAAACTTAAACATTTCCAGAAATTAACTCATGTTAAGTATATGTTTCAACAAAACAAATTGTCTAAATTCACTTTCCGGAAAAAATATCACAATACTTATCGTATGTCGAGATTCAGCCAAATTATATCGGGATATGAGTTTTGGTCCATATCGCCGAGCCTTAAATTCTATAGTGCAAAATAAGTATTGGCTCTGATTTAAATCATTTGGTTTTAGACACTTATTTTCTGAGTTTCAAAACAATAACAAAAATGGGGTAAAAAAAACATTGACTTGATCACTGTAGTATCGACTATGTACTGATACAATACTTGGTATTGTTATTGACGATTGTAGTACCAATCCGCCCACTCCTGTTTAAATTCAAAAGCTCTAGCATAGCGGTTAGCATGGCTTATTGTATCCTCCTTTGTCATACACTACACATCATAGGCAATGTTCCCCCTAATTTTTCATGTCTTAGCAAACGCACAAAGTCCCTGAGCATTCAGTGGAGCACATGACAGCAACATCATAACAAGTTAAATGTCTTATTATTATAATCAAATGACAGCAGTCATTTCCATGATATTATTTTCTATTATCGGTGGTTTGGCCTACCTACAATGAAAATGACCCCAAAAAAATCTTGTTTTTCATGAGCTATGTACTAGTATTGCAGGACTGGGTGGGGGTCCTGCTTTGGAAAGAATGTGTAGCCCTTCCAAAAATCACATTTAGTTCTCCTTAAAACATTCACATGTTGCACAATGAGATGTAAGCATGGGATAAAGCGTGCATTCTAGTAACTATCGGTTTGTAAAATATATCATTACAGATACTATTAGCATTTCTGTAATAAAAGTAACAACATTTCATGATTAATATCCATAAATTAACATTCCTTGTTTGTTTCCCCATCAGAATAGTTATAAGCATTAACATCTCTTAGATCTGCTGCACTGTTAGCTCTGAGCTAACTAGCAAAACAGCGACACGCACGCATAACACACTGTTAAGGACATTGATTGGCTGTGTGTGAGCCGCATCACAGTGTAAAGACCTGGCATTTACAGTTTGTATGTGGTGTTGGAGTTGTCCGACTTTTTGTGTGGCCGTAAACACATCAGTGCCTGAGTCTAATTAGTGCATGTGTTAACTTAAGTAAGAGACAGCGAGCGGCTGCTGTTAATATGACTGATGACAAAGAGTTGCTTTTGACGTGGTTTGTACCGCAAATAATGACCAATTTTGCTAGATAGCAGTTTTTTTCTGATGTATTTTTGGTGTGGTTACAGTCGACAATAAACAGTTTTGCGCAAAAAAATTTGCTAAATTATTGTAACGTCTGGAAAGACGTTACAATAATTGAACTGGGTTGACGAACATTGTTTTGTCTGTTGTGGCAGCTTGTTGTCACCTGTCACTCACAGTTGCATTTCAAAATCATACAGAATAAATGATGTGTTTTTTTGTTTAGAGTTTTGGTTGGATTTTATTTTGTGCGTGGTGTAAATTTGCTGTGCAGAGGACGCGTGAGCAGTGTGCACCTTGGAAAGAACATTGATTGTAGGTACGACAAAGTGTAGTGTAGCATGTTAAGCTATGCCTCGTCCTCCAGTGATAATGGGACTTGTAAGAAACATACTGTATTTGCCACCCTGGAGGACAAATCAGGAGTAAAGAAAAATCAAGTGACTGACATTTTATGCTATTTAGAGTGGACATCATTGACTCAACAGTTTGCCTGCAAAACAGACATGGTATCTGTAAAGCTGGGGTTTACAAAGACTTAAAATAGGAAGCGTATCCCATCACATTTCAAAACTGACCATAAAGGTTGATGTAACGACAAAAATATACAGGTAGATGAGAACACTTTGATACATATTACATTACAGTGTAGTATATATTACTTTAGTAATAGTTGGGTATTACCCATAAGAGAATCACCAGCGTGATTTTGGCTTTGTTTTCATGCCAAACGTCCTTCTTAATGTTGTTTTAATTGTGAAAAAAATGGCATTTGTAGCCCTTTTCTTTAATAGATGCCCTACCTCGAATAAACACGTTACCAGGTGAGTAGGTAAGTAAGTCTTTCTCTTTGTTGCGGAGATTGGGCTCTTTTTCTTTTAATATTGTCGCATATTTTGCCCTACTGTACATTGGATTAGTTTTAGCACATTATCAAACAAAAAGGTGACCATTATGTAAGTGCCTGTACATGCATATTAGATTTTTTTGTATGCGTCCCTTAACAGAAAAATGTTTGGACACTCTGCTGTGACGTACATCTCAGCTACATCATTTGTACACTTTTTATTGTTCCTTGGAATGAAACCTACCTCTGAGGGATCGTGCACCCACTGTCCGTCCACGAAAAACTTGTACTGGTGCTCGCCTTCGGGCAAGTCCAGGATTGCTACAAAGTCCCTGTGGCTTTGTGTGGGAAAAGAAGAGAAATATTAATTTTAAAAAATCACTCAGCGATAAAATTAAATGAGACAATTCATAATGATTTGGTTTGTTTACCTTTTATTGAGCGGTATCTTGGTGCTCCAGTTATTAAAGGAGCCAGCTATGTAGACCTCCCTTCCCCCACCAGCCCAGCGAATGACCGTGGGTCGAGCCTGAGAGACAGTTTTCACCAGGTCGTCCAAGTCTGGGGTAAATTCTTTCTCTCCTAACACCTGGAAGAATAATTCAAGTAAGAGTAAGTGAAAAAAAATAAGAAGAACTATTTCCCAAGTTTGTTTAAGTCTAAGTCTAAGAGATACAAGCTGTCTGTCATCTTTTTGTTATGCTTTTATTTGCGGGCATTAATTTGAGTTACGAGCCTCCGCGCCACTGGTTGAAGTCGTGACTGTCCACAACCCAAAGCCAGATAACGACACAATCCTGCCATCCAACCACCGGAAGTGAGAACATTAGTGAGAAGGAGAGCGCCGAAAAGAAGACTCAGACAACATTCACCAAACAAACCATGAAAAACATGACCAACACCACTCCGAAGCAAAATACAGCCTGTGCGACTCTAAAACTGGATGAGACAGCATTACCCCTGTTCACTGGGTCTTCATATGAAGGGGTCGGAGGGGCCGTAGGGGAAAATTGGCAGCCACGCTTCCATCAGTCTACCCGAGGGCAGCTGTGGCTACATATGTAGCTTACCACCAGTGTTGGGTTAGTTACTGAAAACCAGTAACTAGTTACAGTTACTAGTTACTTTATTTCAAAAGTAACTCAGTTACTAACTCAGTTACTTACACCAAAAAGTAATGCGTTACTGTGAAAAGTAACTATTTAGTTACTTCTTTTTTTCTTCTTTTTTTTTAAAGCTCCCATTAATGCCCCTTTTGCCTTCATTTCAGTACTGTTATTGCACTGGAGAATAATACAATCTGTTGATCAACTTGACATGCATTTTTATTTTCCTTTTAACATAATTAATGAAAAACAGTGCAACATAAAAAGGCATTCCTCCTTTCTTTAAACTTGGACCAATGACCATTAATAAAAAACAAGTTTAAGTGCAACATAAGAAGAAACATCATCTTCCTTGAAACATAAAGCCTGATATCTGGAGTGATGCTGCTGTCTTCCACACTTGGAGCCATGGATTGTAGAATCCTTGTTTTCAGTGGCAGGATCATTGACACAGATGGTGAAGTTTCAGTGCTCAGTAGAGATGGAACACTTTTAAGCACCTGGAGGACCTCATCTGCCACTCTCACATCATCATCAGACAGGGTGACATTTGTCTTCAGGGTGTTGTGGGTCAATGCAGAGTATATAGCTGCCTGCTGCTCCAACATATCATAAGTGGAGTTCCACCTCGTTGGGACATCATGTATGAGCAGGCAGCTTTAGCATTTCTTGCTTTGTCTTAAGCACATGAGCAGCTGTTGTGCTTGGGTGGAAGTAAGAAACCTTCCTGATCCTCCCAAAGAGGCGCTCCATCCTATTGACTGAGATTCCCTTCTGTGATGCCAAATTCACTACATGTGCAAAGCACCTATCTGTGGTCCCAGTCCTGCCTCATTCTCTGTAATTATTTGATTTTTGGCATTATCACGTGTGACTGGGATATCTTTATCTTCCATTCCTCCACTGCTTGTGTCAGTACCTGCGCAAGGTGACTCTCGTAGAGGGGGCGTGTCTTCTCATCTCCCAGTCTGCTGTGATGAAGTGAGCGCTTATAGTTCCCCATAAACGTCCACCCGTCTGTCATGAGCGCAACAGATGATGCTCGGGATAGTTCATCCACAACTTTTTTCTTCTCCTGCTCATAAAGATCTGGCACAATCTTATTGCTGAAGTGGGTGCGCGACGGGATGTCGTAACGTGGTTCAAGCACGTTCAGCATGTGTTTAAAACCCTCGTTTTGCACAACCGAGTCTGCACTTATAAACACACCGATTCAATGGCGGGGGCGTTCAAGCTCCTCCGTTACTCCGCTCGCCATGACCACGCTGTGTGTGGACTGAACGTGCCAACAACTTTTTTTTTTTCACTTGTGTGCCTCCCCACACACACACACACACACACACACATAGACAGCGCCTCTTTTCTTCTCTCCGGCTTGTGACAGAGGAAGATTCAGAAAAACGACACCGCAGCGCTTCTGTTTCTAGCCGATACTACATCAAAAGTAACGTAAAATAACGCAATAACGCATCATGTAGTAACGGTAACTAAATTACTGAATTAAAAAAAATAACGCGTTAGATTACTAGTTACCGCCGAAACTAACGGCGTTACAGTAACGCGTTACTTTGTAACGCGTTAGTCCCAACACTGCTTACCACCACCAAGTGTGAATGTGGAGTGAATGGGTTCCCTGTTGTCTGTGAAGTACTTTGAATGTCTTGAAAAGCGCTATATACATTGAATCCATCCATCTTCTTCCGCTTATCCGAGGTCGGGTCGCGGGGGCAGCAGCCTAAGCAGGGAAGCCCAGACTTCCCTCTCCCCAGCCACTTCGTCCAGCTCCTCCCGGGGGATCCCGAGGCGTTCCCAGGCCAGCCGGGAGACATAGTCTTCCCAACGTGTCCTGGGTCTTCCCCGTGGCCTCCTACCGGTCGGACGTGCCCTAAACACCTCCCGAGGGAGGCGATCGAGTGGCATCCTGACCAGATGCCCGAACCACCTCATCTGGCTCCTCTTGATGTGGAGGAGCAGCGGCTTTACTTTGAGCTCCCCCCGGATGACAGAGCTTCTCACCCTATCTCTAAGGGAGAGCTAAGGGAGAGCCCTGCCACCCGGCGGAGGAAACTCATTTTGGCCGCTTGTACCCGTGATCTTGTCCTTTCGGTCATAACCCAAAGCTCATGACCATAGGTGAGGATGGGAACGTAGATCGACCGGTAAATTGAGAGCTTTGCCTTCCGGCTCAGCTCCTTCTTCACCACAACGGATCGATACAGCGTCCGCATTACTGAAGATGCCGCACCGATCCGCATTGAATCCATTATTATTATTATTATTATTATTATTACCACCTTGGAGTCTGGCCCGTGAGTGTTGAAGATGTTTGGGTCGTCAGTGCTGTCCACCATCTTGCTGCTGTGCTCATGGTCCTTGTGACCCCCAGCACTGTCTGAACGGTGGGATTTGGCCCCATGGCGGTCTGCCGACACTCTGTCACTTGTGTTGCCCATCGCCACGCACTATTTACACCACTAAGACAGAGAAAAGTTGATGATAGTCATTGACATTTTGCATAACACTGATTTGGATAACATAAGATTGTTAAAAGACTTAATCACTGTGTTTCTTCAACCTCTTAGTTAAACCAAAATATTGTTTATGACATCAAGGACTGCTAAATTTCCTCTTCAAACATTGACTCTACAGTTAATACAAGGTTAGAAAGGGCCATACTATATTTTTGTTTTACATTTAAAACACTTCCTTGTGGTCTACATAACATGTAATGGTGGTTCTTTGGTCAAAATCTTGCATAGATTATGTCTTACAGACCATCTTCAAACAGCATTCTGAACATCTTTTCAGGATGAGTCGTTTTGTGGGCGAGTCTTATTTTACATGCTTCCACTTCTACTGTGTCTTCTCTCCGTCAGCAATGTTGTCGATTTAGCGCTTCCATCTGGAGTCTACTGACAGATATAAGTTCAAAAAACTATACACTACTGTGTCATCGTAGGAGCCAGTCTGCCCCACAACAAGAGTATGGAGAAAAAGAAGGAACTTACTGACTACAATGACAGACTCGCGCAAAGCTCTTCAGATAAATCGCTACCATACATGGAGATATCCACTGACGTCACCAATTGGAAAAACATTCCAAATGGGGCAAATTCCAAACAACTCATTTGGAGGAAGTATAAAGGATGGCAAGATATATATATATATATATATATATATATATATATATATATATATATATATATATATATATATATTAGGGGTGTGGGAAAAAATCGATTCAAATTCGAATCGCGATTCTCACGTTGTGCGATTGAGAATCGATTCTTATTTTTTAAAAATCAATTTTTTATTTAATTTTGTTTTAATTATTATTTTTTTTAATTAATCAATCCAACAAAACAATACACAGCAATACCATAACAATGCAATCCAATTCCATAACCAAACCCGACCCAGCAACACTCAGAACTGCAATAAACAGAGCAATTGAGAGGAGACACAAACACGACACAGAACAAACCAAAAGTAGTAAAACAAAAATGAATATTATCAACAACAGTATCAATATTAGTTACAATTTCAACATAGTGATTAAAAATCCCTCATTGACATTATCATTAGACATTTATAAAAAATAAAAATAAATGAACAATAGTGTCACAGTGGCTTACACTTGCATCGCATCTCATAAGCTTGACAACACACTGTGTCCAATATTTTCACAAAGATAAAATAAGTCATATTTTTGGTTCATTTAATAGTTAAAACAAATTTACATTATTACAATCAGTTGATAAAACATTGTCCTTTACAATTATAAAAGCTTTTTACAAAAATCTACTACTCTGCTTGCATGTCAGCAGACTGGGGTAGATCCTGCTGAAATCTTATGTATTGAATGAATAGAGAATCGTTTTCAATCGGGAAAAAAATCATTTTTGAATCGAGAATTGTGTTGAATTGAAAAAAAAAAAACGATTTTGAATCGAATCGTGACCCTAAGAATCGATATTGAATCGAATCGTGGGACACCCAAAGATTCACAGCCCTAATATATATATACCAGTGACGTGCGGTGAGGTTCATGGCTGGTGAGGTACTGACTTCATCACAGTCAGATTTACAAACATATGAACCCTAAAGAGTATCTTATTCACCATTTGATTGGCAGCAGTTAACGGGTTATGTTTAAAAGCTCATACCAGCATTCTTCCCTGCTTGGCACTCAGCATCAAGGGTTGGAAGTCACTGCTGCTGCCCACTGCTCCCCTCACTTCCCAGGGGGTGAACAAGGGATGGGTCAAATGCAGAGGACAAATTTCACCACACCTAGTGTGTGTGTGACAATCATTGGTACTTTAACTTAACTTTAACTTTACACAAACAAACTGTAGCACACAAAAAAGCACATTTAATTAAAAAAAACGTTATTATGGTCTTACCTTTACTTATAGGTGCGGGAACAGTGGTGTTTGTGTTGGAGGAGTTGTGAATGAATGAAATATGAAATCCGTGCTGCAGTCTGCAGGTGTACCTAATGTTGTGTCCCTGCAGTCGTTCGCGGCTCCTCCGGCGCGAGCAATGTTGTTTTTGCACTTTTTGGCTTCTTGTTAAGTGACTTTTTTGGGTGGATTCGGTCTTGCACGTGGAGGGTTTGGGTGTGGGCTTTGGTTGGTGTGGCGCTCCGGTCGGGGGGTGCAGTCTGCGGCGGAGGTGCAATAACCGGCACCAGGAGGCGGGGTTACGCGAGCCTCACACAGTGCATCTTCGCAGCAGTTTTATGATCGCTCAGCACAAGAAATATGTTACACACATACAGTTGTTGACAAAATACACTGTACATTATATACCTCAGCTAACTAAACTATGTAAATGTATAATATAATTCATATAGCAATACGGTCTCACTGCACAGCAGGCCAGCAGTTAGCCGAGTCATTGCGCAATCCATGGTGAGGCACAACTGAGTGACGTGCCTCAACTGGCTGCTGACTCACCGCACCGTCTCTTCTCAGTATTTGAACGGCAAATGTGAAAATTCAGCGATTTTGAATAAAAAGAATCTAAAACTGGTGAAGTTTAATGGAAAATAACTTTATCGTATAATCACTGGATACATATAACAATTTAATTAATTTTTTTTCTTTTTACATTTTTTTTCTTTCCATGATGGCAGGTGAGGCCCCACCTCACCTGCCTCTAGTGACCGCACGTCACTGATATATACATATATATACACACACACACACACACACACAGTACAGAACAAATGTTTGGACACACCTTCTCATTTCAATGTGTTTTCTTTATTTTCAAGACTACTTACATTGTAGATTGTCACTGAAAGCATCAAAACTATGACACCTCTGAAGTGAAAACCATTTCAGATGACTACCTCTTGAAGCTCATCGAGAGAATGCCAAGAGTGTGCAAAGCAGTAATCAGAGCAAAGGGTGGCTATTTTGAAGAAACTAGAATATAAAACATGTTTTCAGTTATTTCACCTTTCTTTGTTAAGTACAAAATACATGTGTTCATTCATAGTTTTGATGTGACAATCTACAATGTAAATAGTCGTGAAAATAAAGAAAACGCATTGAATGAGAAGGTGTGTCCAAACTTTTGGCTTGTACTGTGTGTATATATATATATATATATATATATATATATATATATATATATATATATATATATATATATATATATATATATATATATATATAGCCGCCATGCCTCCATGGTTTGATTACAAGCTTTCTGAACTTAATGCAGATCCCAAGTAAAAACAGGTACCAATAGGTAAGTAAAGTTGGTTTTGCACAATAGGTCTCGTTTAATGATGGTGACAGATTGACTCTGGAACAGATTATTGCAAATATTTTATCAAAATTAAAATTATATTTTACTCAATGGGCTGGTTTGAAGTGGGCAAACACAATTATATAATAATGGCCTTCTGCCCTTTTGTGATGTACAGAAAAAGATTTATCTGTAATAACATTTTGGAAATGGGCTTTTTAAAAAAGTTGGTATTGTAGGTAGGAAAAAAGTGATCAAATTATGCACCAGTAATGTGTTCTTATTACCGTATTTTCCGCACTATAAGGCGCACCTAAAAACCACAAATTTTCTCAAAAGCTGACAGTGCGGCTTATAACCCGGTGCGCTTTATATATGGATTAATATTAAGATTCATTTTCATAAAGTTTCGGTCTCGCAACTACGGTAAACAACCGCCATCTTTTTTCCCCGTAGAAGAGGAAGTGCTTCTTCTTCTACGCAAGCAACCGCCAAGGTAAGCACCCGCCCCCATAGAACAGGAAGCGCTTCTTCTTCTACTGTAAGCAACCACCCGCCCGCGTAGAAGAAGAAGAAGCGTGCGAATATTACGTTTCATTTCCTTTGTGTGTTTACATCTGTAAAGACCACAAAATGGCTCCTACTAAGCGACACGCGTATAACGCAGAATTTAAACTTACATCACAGATGGTGTCAAAAAACAAGTGAAGCACACAAATACAACACTCGCCGTCATTCCGGGTGGATTAACCAAAGAACTCCAACCGCTCCATATTGGTGTCAACAGGGCATTTAAAGCACGACTGCGAACGGCGTGGGAACAATGGATGACCGAAGGCGAACACACCTTCACTAAGACAGGGAGACAGCGCCGGACGACATACGCCAACATCTGCCAGTGGATCGTAAATGCCTGGGCGGATATTTCGGTCACAACTGTGGTCCGAGCTTTCCGGAAGGCAATGACTTCGACGAGACGGAGCCGGCCATTTTGGATCCCGTATTCGCCCAACTTTTTAATTCGGACACCGAAGGAGAAGAATTCGAGGGATTTATGAATGAAGAATAACTTCAGAAAGTGAGCGTTATGTTTATTTTGTGTGTTGTGACATTAACGTTCGAGCAACATTATGTTGCTATTGCTCTGCACTATTTTGAATTTTACTATGTTTGTGATTGCACATTTGCGTACATTTTGGGAGTGAACAGAGTTGTTAGAACGCTGGTTTTTAATATATTATTAAAGTTTGACTGACCTATCTGACTGTTTTTTTGACATTCCCTTTAGCGCAGTTAGATGCGGCTTATAACACGGGGCGGCTTATAGGTGGACAAAGTTTTGAAATATGCCGTTCATTGAAGGCGCGGCTTATAACCCAGGGCGCCTTATGGTGCGGAAAATACGGTAAATTAAAAGGTGGTTGTATTGGAATAGGAGGAGTGACTGAACTACACTGGTGTTGTACTATACATGTATAACAACAAAAGGTATAATTGCTTCGTCATGATGACCAAATGGTATTTTATGCATTGCATGGACTTAAAACCGCTTTACGTTGATGCTATCACAAATGTAAACAAGCTTGTTATGTCAAGACATGAGAGAGGCAGCCAGTCATAAAAAAGCAGCACAAAATAAGCGAGGAAAAAGTATCCTTGCAGGTGTAACCTCCACACATGAAGTATTTGTAGTATCCTTGCAGTTGTAACCTCCACACATGAAGTATTTGTAGTATCCTTGCAGTTGTAACCTCCACACATGAAGTATTTGTAGTATCCTTGCAGTTGTAACCTCCACACATGAAGAGTGAAGTATTTTTAGCTGCTACTTGTGGCGCTGCTCGCTCAACCACAGGCTCGGGCTTTGCTACCACCAGGCCGTTTCCAAGTCATGTTTTATCGACACTGTCAAGTGTCGAGTATGAGGTGAGAAAAGTCTAGTATTCACAATTTATCTCCAAAACTCACCTCCGCAAGCTGGCGTTAAATTGCCGACTGTTTTTAGTCGGAGACCCTCCTACTTGTTTCCTCCTCACCAACTGGAGCTGTCAGACTGTGAGCCATCTACGGCATTGGCATGGCGTCATTTCCGGTACGAGTGTGAAGGACTACAAACCACATTTGTATGTTTTACAAGGGGAGACAATTTTATAGTATTTTATATCATGGCCCTCGTCTTTTTTTTTTCATCCTAACCAACTGGAGCTGTCAGACCGTGACCCTGCGACGGCGCGCGGGGAGGAACCTAATTAAAATAGCGTCATTTCCGGTACAAGTATGACGGATTCTAAACCAAGACGACATTTACACAAATACGCCATGTCGACACTAGAGGTCAGCATTGCCCCAAGAGAGGCTCTGAGGCGACTTTAAAAATGACACAACTGTTTCTCTCTGCTGTTAAAGGTCAAAAACTGACATTACATGCGTTCTTTATGTGATATGATAAGTTTGAAAGTTAGCCAGTCCAAAAGTTATTTATTAATTTATCGAATCGGATTGTGTTTTGATTGTAGCGTCAGGTTATAAAGTAGTACAGTATATATACAGCAGTGATGTGCAGTCAGGGGAGGCAGGTGAGGCGGGGCCTCACGTGCCATCATGGAAAGAAAAAAAATGTAAAAAGAAAAAAAATAATTAAATTGTTATATATATATCCAGTGATTATACTATAAAGTTATTTTCCATTTAACTTCACCAGTTTTAGATTATTTTTATTCAAAATCACATTTGCCATTCAAATACTGAGAAGAAACTTGCGGTAAGTCAGCAGCCAGTTGAGGCACGTCACTGAGTTGAGCCTCACCATGGATTGCGCAATGACTCAGCTAACTGCTGGCCTGCTGTGCAGTGAGACCGTATTACTATATGAATTATATTATACATTTCCATAGTTTAGTTAGCTGAGGTATATAATGTACAGTGTATTTTGTCAACAACTGTATGTGTGTAACATATATTTCTTGTGCTGAGCAATCATAAAACTGCTGCGAAGACGCACTGTGTGAGGCTCGCAGTAATCCCGCCTCCTGGTGGTAGAGGGCGGTAGTGATCCCAGAGATCATTCATGCGACTACTCGGCTGCAGAAGAAGTGACAACAAGCAGCAACAGTTAGCAGCAATCGTATATTTTTTCCTCTTGCCTGGACTATTAACATGGAGGATTACATATCTAAAATAAAACAGTTTTCTAAACTGGACTTTCAATCGAACCAGGAGGTAATAATTAAAGGAAGATCTCCATCGAGACAGAGAGACTTTTAAAACTGAAGAAAGATAAGGAATACTTCTATAAACAAGTTATCGATGCTTTTGTTCAGAAGGAGCTGTGCATGGACTTCATTTATAAGTAACGATAAGACCATAATAACTTTTTTATTAAATGTGCTTTTTTGTGTGCTACAGTTTGTATGTGTAAAGTTAAAGTTAAGTTAAAGTACCAATGATTTGACCCATCCCCTTGATCACACCCTGGGAGGTGAGGGGAGCAGTGGGCAGCAGCGTCGCCGCGCCCGGGAAGCATTTTTGGTAATTTAACCCCCAATTCCAACCCTTGATGCTGAGTGCCAAGCAGGGAAGAATGCTGGTATGAGCTTTTAAACATAACCCGTTAACTGCTGTCAATCAAATGGTGAATAAGATGCTCTTCAGGGTTCATATGTTTGTAAATCTGACTGTGATGAAGTCAGTGCCTCACCAGCCATCAACCTCACCGCACGTCACTGATATAAAGTATATACACGTTCCATTAAGACCTCTTTTGATCTCATGTACTTCCATTATAGCTGCATTTTTAACATAATCCTGATACATTGTCTATGCTTGTTCCATGAAAACCAAATTAATCTCATTCTTGCCTATTGAAAAACAAGAAAATATTGGTTTAGTTTAATTGAGCCCCTTAACCACCAGGTGGTGCCAGAAAAAACAATGATGCCTAATTCTCAGAGATTTGATGAGCATAAATGAGTTAAAACTGCCACAAAACCGCTAAAACACAATGAAAATGATCTTGGGCAGTTCTATATAACATGGCAGGTGTATATACAAGACTTGTGTGAACTCAATAAACTCAACCAAGTACTGCCTGCTTTATTTCTCATTTTAGCTCAGTAGGCACTGTACATTATTTTTGTCTACTTGTCTACTGTATCAATGTTGTCATAAATAATTGACCAATTCAAGGCTGTAATTACTCAATTTCAAATATTGCAATCTGCAACTTATTTTTTATAAATATTGCATATTTAAAATGTTCCAGTTATGAAACAAACATTCATTACTTTTGACCAAAAGGCCAAAAAACAAACAAAACTTAAAATTATTCAAATTAAAATGAGCGGTTCGCTTTTGGATTCTAAAGGTAATAGTGTGGATTGTCAATCACAGTGCTTTCGGAAAGTATTCACGGCGCTTCACTTTTCCATATTTTATGTTACAGTCTTATTCCAAAATGGAATACATTTGTTTGTGTCCTCAAAATTCTACACACAATACCCCATAATGACAATCAGAAAAATGAGGTGGCGACTTGTCCAGGGTGTAATCCGCCTTCCACCCGGATGCAGCTTAGATAGGTTCCAGCACCCCCCGCGACCCCAAAAGGGACAAGCGGTAGAAAATGGATGGATGGATGGACGGACAATTAGAAAACATTTTTTTAAGATTTTTGCAAATGTGTTAAAAATTTAAAAAACTTAGAAATCACATGTACATAAGTATTCACAGCCTTTGCTCAATACTTTGTTGATGCACCTTTGGCAGCGGATGGTGGGGGGCTGTGATATTTCGATTTTAAATTGGTTTATCATTTTCAAGAATCGATTAAAAAAATGTTTTTATTCTTTTCAACAATCCATTTTAAAAAATATGTTATTTGTAGGTCATCTCTGCACTAAGTCGCCGCATGTATACGTCATATGTCACCAAACCTGTTTTGAAAAGGTTTTATTAACCGGTTTGAAAAGAGAATCGCGTTGAATCGATTGTAAATTGAATTGTCGCCCAAAGAACCAATAGAATGGTGAGCAGTTGAAACATTCCGATCCCTAACTGTGTGTTTCACTGATTTGTATTAAATTGGAAGACCAACCAGCATTGATATTTTCACAGTTTTATGTTTGCATTCAGTTACAGTTCAGTCTCACTGAGTCAAGTATTGTTTTGCACAATGCGTACATTTCTCAGCAGCAGGAAGACAAAAAGAAAGCATGCTTACCGGTAGTATAAATAATTCATATTTTCGCTAATAACAGACCACCCTGAGTGCAATACATCTTCCTGACCACAGAGGTCCAGCATCAGCTGGCGGAAGTCATGCCATGTGAGCCAGTCCTCTCAGGTGATCCAACACATTACAGTGGAATATTCTTGCAGTGTCATTTGCTGATTCCCAATCCAATCTTCATGTACTCGTAAACAACATAGCTGATGCTGACAGCCGGGATAACTTTCATAAAGTTAGGCAGGATCCCTCGATAGAGTCCAAAAAAGCCATCTTTGGCTACAATGTTCTTTAGTAGCGAAGTCATGGAGGGCTGGTCTGAGGCATCCATGGAAGCTGAATAGGAAGCAAATGTATGAATGAAGGCTTTTCTCAAAACATAATGTATAAGACAAAGCAAATATAGCGGCTAATAGGGTTGTCCCGATACCAATATTTTGGTACCGGTACCAAAATGTATTTTGATACTTTTCTAAATAAAGGGTACCACAAAAAAATGGCATTATTGTCTTTATTTTATCCAAAAATCTTAGGGTACATTAAACGTACGTTTATTATTGCAATTTAGTCCTTAAATAAAATAGTGAACATACTAGACAACTTATCTTTTAGTAGTAAGTAAGCAAACAAAGACTCCTAATTAGTCTGCTGACGTATGCAGTAACATATTGTGTCATTTATCATTCTATTATTTGGTCAACATTATAAAGGACAAGCGGTAGAAAATGAATTATTAATCCACCTGTTCATTTACTGTTAATATCTGCTTACTTTCTCTTTCAACATGTTCTATCTACACTTCTGGTAAAATGTAATAATCACTTATTCTTCTCTTGTTTGACACTTTACATTAGTTTTGGATGATATCACAAATTTAGGTATCGATCCGATACCAAGTAGTTACAGGATCATACATTGGTCGTATTCAAAGTCCTCATGTGTCCAGAGACGTATTTCCTGAGTTTATAAACGTAATATGATTTTTTTTTAAAAAGGAGAAAAGATTTTGAGACGATAAAAAATATCGATGTAATCATAGTAGTATCGACTAAATACTACTAAGTACTTGGTATCATTACAGTGGATGTCAGGTGTAGATCCACCCATGACATTTGTTTACATTTAGGAACGGCGTCATTAGCGGTGATGCCGGTGAGCTATTGTATCCTCCTACGGTGAAGCATGTTTAGCTATTCCTCGTCCTGCAAGAATGATACTTGTATGAAACTCACTTTGTCGCCATGGAGGCGAGGATTAGTGATTTAAAAGTAGCTAAAACACTGCCGACTGCGGATGGATGTAAGCTGCTAGCTAGCTAACCATGTCTTAAAGCAGTGGTTGTCAACCTTTTTTCAGTGATGTACCCCCTGTGAACATGTTTTTAATTCAAGTACCCCCTAATCACAGCAAAGCATTTTTGGTTGAAAAAAAGAGATAAAGTAAAATACAGCACTATGTCATCAGTTTCTGATTTATTAAATTGTATAATAGTGCAAAATATTGCTCATTTGTAGTGGTCTTGAACTATTTGGAAAAAAAGATATACAAATAACTAAAAACTTGTTGAAAAATAAAGAAGTGATTCAATTATAAATAAAGATTTCTACACATATGGTAATGAATGGAATAGCCTACTTGATTTGATGTTCAGTTTATGAACTTACATTCATATTTTGTTGAAGTATTATTCAATAAATATATTTATAAAGGATTTTTGAATTGTTGCTATTTTTAGAATATTTAAAAAAAAAATCTCACATACCCCTTGGCATACCTTCAAGTACCCCCAGGGGTACACGTACCCTCATTTGAGAACCACTGTCTTAAAGCACCTCTTCCTGAGGGCGTTTCATTGTTATAGCTTCACCTTTATCGTCAGTTTTTAGGCCAAAATGCGTCCATTCTCCCTTTTCTGTATACACACTGTGTCTGCTTGTAAGTACTCTGTGTGTGTGCGCTGCCGAACATGCTCCTCTGCTCGTAAACCCAGCAATGTCATGACGTGACGCCGCACCGTCATGTCCGTTAAAAAAATACAATAAAAAAAAATTGCAAACCGGTACTTTCCAAACAGAGTATAGCACCGTTTTTGATTCATTAGTACTGCGATACTATACTAGTACCGGTATACCGTACAACCCTAGCGGCTAATATACACAAATGCACTCGGTTTACCTCTTGCTTGCATGCGTGTGCGCACGAGTGCAAGAGGATAGCTGGCCAGCTGTCCACAGGTACTAGAAATAGTGCCGCATCCCAGCAACACAAGAACTCCTGGATTGGCCGATTCTTTGGTGTGGTACGACAGCCACGCATTCTTAAGAGTCTGTGTACAAAGATGTGACAACGTGAGGAATCTTCTTCACCTTAGCCGTAGAATAATGCCAACATTGCATACGTTGACTGAACTGTTGCTCGGGCCTACCTCGTAAACGGCGAGGTCTATCCCGGCGTAGGGAATGATGCCGAGTAAGTTTGGAATGTAGCCCTTGTAGAAGGCCATGACGCCCTCTTTCTTCAGGATTGTCTTGGCACAGTTGAACATTCCTGAATACTGACCGGTCTTCC
Source organism: Nerophis lumbriciformis (assembly GCF_033978685.3). NCBI lineage: Eukaryota > Metazoa > Chordata > Actinopteri > Syngnathiformes > Syngnathidae > Nerophis > Nerophis lumbriciformis. Next base: position 1,678,973 of record NC_084566.2, read on the forward strand.
TCAGTGTCAGCCTCGTCTTTAAAACCTAAAGTAGACAAAAGACATGACTTTGTGTTCTCTTCTAAGTAAAAAAATAATCATTGCGTTTTATCATTCAATTATTATTGAATTAGTCTTCAAATGGGTTTATAATCTGGCCTTTCCAGATTTGACATCAAGCGAGTGCAAAAACTGTAATTGCATGTGCGGAGTTTGAGTGATTGTCCTCCTTCTCTGACATATTCTCCCTGCAAAAACTGAAATCCCAGCACGATTAAATACTGTATTGACCTGAATATAAAACAACATTTTCCCCTTGAAAAAGAAAAAGAAAAAAGTCTAAAAAAAAAAAAAAAAAGGGGGTCATCTTTAATTTGGGTCGAGACAGTATCTTAAAAAATTATTTTTGGCTAACCAGATTTCTTGCCATGTTTGGCCAACTTGCTTACCTTAAGTAATATGTACTAAAAACTAAAAATTCTGTTAGCATAGATTTGTGGTACCTTGGTTTTTGTAATCCGTTCCAACACTAACCCTATTCTTGAAATGATTTAACCACACTTATTTTGTTCCAAACATCCAAAAATATTAACAAAAAAATGCGAACTACAAAACCCAAAACCAGTGAAGTTGGCACGTTGTCTAAATGGTAAATAAAAACAGAATACAATGATTTGCAAATCCTTTTCAACTTATATTCAATTGAATAGACTGCAAAGACAAGGTACTTAATGCTCCAACTGAGAAACTTTGTTATTTTTTGCAAATAATCATTAACTTAGAATTTAACGGCAGCAACACATTGCAAACAAGTTGGCACAGGGGCATTTTTACCACTGTGTTACATGGCCTTTCCTTTTAACAACACTCAGTAAACGTTTGGGAACTGAGGAGACGCATTTTTTAAGCTTTTCGGGTGGAATTTTTTCCCATTTTTGCTTGATGTACAGCTTAAGTTGTTCAACAGTCTCCGTTGTGGTATTTTAGGCTTCATAGTGCGCCACACATTTTCAATGGGAGACAGGTCTGGACTACAGGCAGGCCAGTCTAGTACCAGCACTCTTTTACTATGAAGCCACACTGTTGTAACACGTGGCTTGGCATTGTCTTTCTGAAATAAGCAGGGTCGTCCATGATAACGTTGCTTGGATGGCAACATATGTTGCTCCAAAACCTGCATGTACCTTTCAGCATTAATGGTGCCTTCACAGATGTGTAAGTTACCCATGTCTCGGGTACTAACACACCCCCATACCATCACAGATGCTGGCTTTTCAACTTTACACCTATTAAAGTCTTTTCCGCTTTGTTCCAAAGGACACAACGTCCACAGTTTCCAAAAACTATTCGAAATGTGGACTCGTCAGACCACAGAACACTTTTCCACTCGGCATCAGTCCATCTTAGATGAGCTCGTGCCAAGAGAAGCTGGCGGCGTTTCTGTGTGTTGTTGATAAATTTCGCTTTGCATAGTAGAGTTTTAACTTGCACTTACAGATGTAGCGACCAACTATAGTTACTGACAGTGGTTTTCTGAAGTGTCCCTGAGCCCATGTGGTAATATCCCTTACACACTGATGTCGCTTTTTGATGCAGTACCACCTGAGGGATCCAAGATCACAGGCATTCAATGTTGGGTGCAGTGATTTCTCCAGATTCTCTGAACCTTCTGATGATATTATGGACCGTAGATGGTGAAATTCCTAAATTCCTTGCAATAGCTCGTTGAGAAATGTTGTTCTTAAATTGTTTGACAATTTGCTCACGCATTTGTTCATAAAGTGGTGACCCTCACCCCATCCTTGTTCGTGAATGACTGAGCATTTCATGGAAGCTTCTTTTATACCCAATCATGGCACCCACTTGTTCCCAATGAGCCTGTTCACCTGTGGGATGTTCCAAATAAGTGTTTGATGAGCATTCCTAAACTTTCTCAGTCTTTTTTGCCACTTGTGCCAGCTTTTTTTAAACATGTTGCATGCATCAAATTCCAAATGAGCTAATATTTGCAAAAAATAAAGTTTTCAAGCTTGAATGTTAAGTATCTTGTCTATGCAGTCTATTCAATTGAATATAGGTTGAAAAGGATTTGCAAATTATTGTATTCTGTTTTTATTTACCATTTACACAACGTGCCAACATCACTGGTTTTGGGTTTTGTAGTTAAGATAAGCATATTGGTTTGATTTATTATATAAAAGCCAAACTGGGCACAAGGGCTTGTACACAACAGCTCAGAACTATGTGCCTGTGAAATACATCACATGAACGGTACCTCCATGGGGTAGATAGCGGTCTGTGCCGTTGCTCCAGCCAGCGAGCCTGACATAAACCTTTTGTGTGTCTCAATTTTCTCCCCCTCTGATGACAGCAACTTTTTAAACTGCAATAGGGAAGTTGAAAATACAAATGTTATAAGTCCAGAGGAATGCATTGTTTAGGGGTAGGGGGGCTCCTTTACCTGCTCATATGCCATGAACTTGATGGCCGTCTCCGGTGCGATCTTTAAAACATTGATGCCGTTGCCTCTCCAGAGTGATGTGAAACCTCCCTCCAGGACCAGATGCTTGAGGCCTCCTGCCAGGCTTATTTTGTTGGTCTTGGTGGAGTGAACCTGCCATTGTACAAAGCAGCATGACTTGCAAATGAAAGACATGCATTTACGAGAGGTGAGCTTACCAAAGACATGCACCTGGGGATAAGTTGATTGGCAACACTAAATTGGCCCTAGTGTGTGGATGTGAGTGTGAATGTTGTCTGTCTATCTGTGTTGGCCCTGCGATGAGGTGGCGACTTGTCCAGGGTGTACCCCGCCTTCCGCCCGATTGTAGCTGAGATAGGCTCCAGCGCCCCCCGCGACCCCAAAGGGAATAAGCGGTAGAAAATGGATGGATGGATGGAGCTTACCTGCATGAAAACCTTCATTCTATCCAGAGGGGCGGTACCAGTACGGGAGACGGAGCCCGCCACGGCGCCCGCCACCAGCTGCTTCCACCAACCGCCCGAGCTCTTCTCCTCTTCTGTGAACTCATCAGGGATGGCGAGGCTGTCACCTATATCCAGCACCTATGTGAGGGCATATTACCCACAGTCACACAAGGTTACTTACGACAACTTCCCTGTTTTCGAATGTGATGTCACAGGATTGCGACAAGTTGCACCTGACAAACTACTATCAAACATTCAACCGGGACAACACTAACACCATCAGTAAAGGTCACCAGGAAATTACACACTGTGAGGAGAATCCTTTGCTATGTTTTTAAGAAACAATGACACTCCTTATGGTCTCACCTAACATGTGCAGTGTTTTCCAAAAAGCAAGAGCAGCTGGTGACACACACACACACACACACACACACACATTCTTGTATTTGTTATCGTCTTGAGACGTCCGAAAAATGCCTACCTCTTTAGGACCACTCTTTCTAGATATGTAAAGATTTGTATTCACAACATTAATAATATATACATACTATGCAAATATAAAAAAGGTACGCTTTTAGTTTGGTTTTTTTTATAATTGTTTTTTAATCTTCATTGTTTACTTCAAGTTATTAAAATATGTCTCTATATACATATTTATTTTTTTATAAATTTTGGCCAAAGGGGGCGCCTTTCAATTTCTTAAACACATGTGTTAATACATATGTTGGCCAGAGGGGGAGCACTTAAAATTTTTACACACACTTGTTATTTCATATGTTGACCAGAGGGGGAGCACTTTTAAAACAGACACAGTCAATTTGAAAAATCCCTCCTTTTTGGGACCACCCTCATTTTGATGGATTTCCCCACCAGGGTTGCAGATGAGACATTCTCTATTAGATGCAATGGTTTTCCAGTATTGGTGCTGTCACGCCAAATTTCTTCGCCCTACAAAAACCTCCCCCCCCCCCCATTTACTTCCGGGGTCATTTTCACTTGCGTCATTTCCTCTTACGTCATTGACAGCGATCGATAACACTTCGGCTTTGACACAGGACAGCAGCACACACAATATTGTAGTGAAATGGTTTCAACAATAATGTTGATTTAAAGTACAGACATTTAACAGTATTATATATTAATTAATATTTTTTGCACGTTACCACGAAGACAGAAGTTCCCAGCAGCGGCCCTTAACACTCCGCCTGGAATTTTTCGAAGCCTGCTGGTGTTTGACATAAGTCCCCTGGGAAAGATAAAGACAAATGTCATTCAGTGACACTACCATTTCCAGGAGATTTGGATTCTATCGATCGCTGTCAATGACGTAAGAGGAAATGACGTAAAAGGAAATGACCCCGGAAGTAAATGGGGGGGGGGGGGGGTTTGTAGGGGGAAGAAATTTGGCGTGACAGTACCATGATTTATGTCCTAACTTGTTCACGGTCCTCATATGGAAGGTACTTTTCCTTGTTGATGTCTCAAGAAGGGTAGAAATACAAGAGCGCACACACACACACACACACACACACACACACACACACACACACACACACACACACACACACACACACACACAAGTTCAGTCACTTTGTGTTCAGCCCAAAATGTAGCCAGTAAGGCTGCAAGACTCGGGCCACGCCCACTGCCATGTTGTAACAGATGCTGTGAACTTGGTTCAAGTGCACAATTTGGCTAAATGACAACAACAAAAAAAACAATATCACAATGTTTTCCCAAAGGCGAGGCTTAGATGGGCTTGAAGAGCAAAGAGGTGACGTATTTCTTCTTGTACCGATGAGTTGCGCTCAGCACCATGACGCCGTCCTACGTGGAAAACACCACATCACACGGACTAAAGTGTGTTGTAAAGCAACAATACGGACGCATTTCTCTTTGAACCATGGACTACAGCCTCTCAGTTGTTGCCATGGCAACCCCAGTTGTCAACAGTTAGTGGACCAGCCGGGAAAACGTGCTGTATTTGGGCTAGTAACTAATACATTTTGATCACTATTTGTATTTAGTACAGTAGTCTTTTTTAAGTATGCCAAACAAATGCATACAACGGTAGTTCTGCTGCATGCTTGAGTAGAAAAAGGTTGTGCCACAGACACACACCCATCCACACAAACACATACATTCTTGTATTTGTTACCTTCTTGAAACCTCCAAAAAATTCCTACCTCATTAGGACCACCCTTTCTAGATATACGTATACAGATTTGTATTTACAACATTAATAATATATACATACTATGCAAATATAAAAAAGGTGATTAATTATGGCCAAAGAGGCGCATTTCAATTTCTTACACATCAAATCAAATCAACTTTATTTATAAAGCACATTTAAAATTTACCACAGGGGTAGCCAAATACTTGTTATTACATATGTTGGCCAGAGGGGGAGCACTTTAAATTGGAAGGTACTTTTCCTTGTTGATGTCTCAAGAAGGATAGAAATACAAGAACGCACACACACACACACACACACACACACACACACACACACACACACACACACACACACACACACACACACACACACACACACACACACACACACACACACACACACACACACACACACACACACACACACACACCATTTATTGTTAGGCAGCAGTAATGTGGACCAATGATAGGGAAGCATGCAACTCTAATCTTGTTTTCCAACCCTAACACGCCACACTGGGTCATAATGCCACTGACAAACAGTATGGAGGTGCACCTCTTAAATAACTTATTAAGACCTGTTTGGTGTGGAGCAACTTGAGAACCCTGACCTAAACCTCCTGCAAACCCTGCGGCATTAACCAACCTCATAAATGTGGATCACAATCCTGTATGCTGCCCAGATAGTTTTTTATATGTGTTAAAACTATTGTGATCTGTTCTAGTTTGTTTCATTTCACAGACTTTGTGTCAGGGTTCTCAAGTTGTTCCACACCTTCCACCACTTACGGTATATTTAACAATGGCTGTGTGTTCAGTCGTGTTAGTGGATTGTCAGCCTACACTGCTATATAAGCTGTATACTGACTACTCTAAAGTACAGTCGTCCCTCGTTCATGGCTGTTAATTGGTTACAGACATAAGTGAATCTTTACTTATAAAA
>NC_084566.2:1690000-1735000 GCF_033978685.3 Nerophis lumbriciformis
CCTCCAAAATGTAGAGCAGGGGTTCTTAACATTTTTGACATCGGGGCCCAACTTTTCCACTACAGAGGGGCCTGGGGCCTACTCAAGTAATAACACTGAATTAGTAATCTTACTCTTGATTCTGATTAATCGTATTCGATAATTATATCTAACCTACTTACAGTTTACAACCTTATCAAATGATATGAAACCATGTGTTATTAACAAGAATCGTTATTTTGTTAACACATAAACCTTAGACTTAGGTCAGGCTGATTAAAAAAATAGGTACTAACTAAATACACTGCATAAGAAGGGACTCGTGAATAACTGATGACAAATAAATGTACATAAAAGTATATAGTGCTAAAATAAATAATCAAACTGTCAATAAAATAAAGTGCAAATGAAAATATAGCTTTATGTTGTTGGTCTTTGAAACTAAGAGGGCACTTCTGTCATGTAGAGGATATTTGAACTGGTGTGTGTCCTAAAAAATAGTGGTGTACTTCTGTTGCATATAGGATCTATGACTAACAGTTTTTTGCAGTATATCCCTAAAAATAGCACGGAGCGCCTGTCATGTAGCGGAACTTTGATTAGCATTCATGCAGTAGATCTTTGAAACCACCAGTGCCGTCCTGACATGTAGAGCAAGGGTCTTCAATGTTTTCCAGGCCTGGGACCTACAAACTGATCCTGAGAAAGAGCAGGGACCCCTTACTAAAATTGTGATTGTGTTTTTAAAAATAATCTGGTCTTAAAGATACTTTGTTATTGCAATACTTAGTGCAATACTGTATTAAAAAGTTCAAATAATACAGTATAGTGCCGCTAATAGCTACATGGCGAACTGGCGTGCTAATCACAAGCTGAAAATTAGCATAATGTTTGCTAGCTGGCGCCACTAATTGCTTGGTGGCTACTAGCGCCTTTAATCTTTAGCTGGCAACCGGTGCGCTAATTGATAATTGACCACTAGCACGCTGATTGCTAGCTGGCAACTATCGCACTAATCCCTAGCTGGCACGTGGCGTGCTCGCTGGCAACTGCCAGCCATCGCTAGCTGGCTACAGACACCCTAATTGCTAGCTGATAACAGCTAACTTGAATGCTAACATGAATACATTAATATAATTATTCATGTTTTGAATAAGTGAGTTGGGCGGCCATGCCACTGGAGTTTCTAAACTACACGTCACTGTATTGGATCAATGTTTCCGATTTTAAGACATTTACACTTGTGGAAAAATTGCCGGGAGAATGTAAAAAATATATTCTTTAAAAATCTAATCAACCTAATATTTCACGACTCCCTTGCATACCTCTTTAAACACCCTGGGGGTCACGGATCCCCTGTTGAAGACCTCTGATGTAGAGGATCTTTGATTAGTGTTTTTGCAGTAAATACTATAAAAACACAGCAGAGTACTTTTGACCTGTGGAGGATCTTTGATTAGCATTTTTGCAGTAGCTCTTTTAAACCAATAGAGCACTGCTGTCACGGAAAGGATCTTTGAACAGCGTTTGTGTAGTAGCTCGAAAAAAATATTGGCAAACTAACGGTCACATGACCAGCAGTTTTGCAGTATATTCTTAAAAATTGCAGGGAGCCCCTGTCATGTGGAGGATCGGTGATTAGCATTAATGCAGTAGATCTTTGAAACCAACACAGCACTCTTGTTACATATAGGATCTCTGGCAAAGAGTTTTTCTGTAGGTCCTTAAGAGCAGAACATTCCTGTTGTGTAGATGATATTTGATTAGTATTTATGTTGTAGGTCAGGACTATTCAACTAGACACCAGACCAACCCGCGAGTTCAGTTAAAAAAACATGGAAGCAACGAACACATTAGATCAGATTCCTATAAACAGTAGAACTCTGTCTTATACCTGAACTTTGACTATAATTTATAGCTGTATGTCCAAAACCAGCAGTGTTCTTGTTGTAGAGACAGGTTTTTTTTTCTTAATTAAGTTATGCAAACAATTTAGTGTTGCCAATCAACCTATCCCCCGCAACCCTGTAAGGGACAAGCGGTAGAAAATGGATGGATGGATGGAAGTTATGCAAACAAATTATTAGACACAAATTAAAATGTCTACTGCACAGGATGTTGGTGCTCAGGAATATACAAAACAATACAAATAGCAAAGGCAGAAGTCCAGTTCTCATGGTCTTTAGTTATCTGGGAATATGTCCTCCAAAACAATTTAGCTGAATATCCCTGCTGTAAGTCCTTGAAACCAACACAGTATTTGTGTCATGTAGAGGATATTTTATTAGTGTTTTGCAGTAGGTCTTTGAAAATAGTGAAGTGCCCCCGTTAGAGGATCTTTGAGCTAATGTTTTGGTCATCATTGGCAACATGAGCTATTAGAAACAGGAAACAGCTCTGTCAATCTAACTGACAGAGCTTTTGTATTCATGAATGAACATACAAAAAAAATCTGAAAAAAGTCCTACTTTCACCTTAGTAAGAAGTATGTGAAGTTAAACAAGCAGGTAAGCAAACCTCTGCAGGATTTTCAGGGCATCCACTCTGTTGATGTTCATGCCCAGTTCTGCTAGGGTCTGCTGGACCTCGGTGGCATCAATGCGCCCTGACATGGAGATAATAGTATGACAGTTACACTGTAAGCAAATGACCAGGATTTCACAGCATTTAACAGTATTTGTTCGCAGTAAATACTGTAAACGTACTGTAACATTAGACTGTAAAAATACCATCCATCCATCCATTTTCAACCGCTTATCCCTCTCGGGTCACAGGTGGTGCTGGAGCCTATGCCAGCTGCACTCGGACGGAAGGCGGGGTACACCCTGGACAAGTCGCCACCTCATCGCAGGGCCAACGCTACCCTTATATTTCACAGCAAGTAACTGTTACTTCACAGTAAAATACTGAAATCATAGTCCTGTGAAGATACTGTATTTTGCAGTAAATTACTGTAAATGTTACTGTAAAGCAGGCCTGGGCAATTATTTTGCCTTGGGGAGCCAAATTTAGAGAAAAAAATGTGTCTGGGGGCCGGTATATTTACTAATACAAAACCTCACAATAATGTCTGATTAAATGCTAAAAACGTTATGACGGACCGCCGTAAAAAACGGAATGGAATTTTACGTTGAATGAGACACCCAGAATGTACATGAAAATAAAGAATGTGGGATTTACAATATTAACTATGAACGATAAAACACTGAATATTGACAACATATGAATATCACACCCCCTCTCGATCGACATATTTTACAATCAAGCGAAACACAACAAAAATGCAACAAACACAGCGAAATATCAATGTGAAGGGTAAAAAAAACAAACACCTACAATCTGATATATCTGATACAATCACTAAACTTTAGAACTTTACTGTAAAAATCTCCTTCCGTGTCTGTCCCTGACACCCGCATTTCAGGCTGGCCGCTCTGGAAACACTCTGTGGAAATGCTCCCCACACACACTGCTTGGTGCCTTTTAGTGCTTTGGTGCCATAGTAACTAATTAGATTACCATAGTAACTAGTATATCACGCAAAAGGTCAGATTCCAACCATTGAAATACTTTGTATAGTTCAAGGCCTAGGGTCATTTAAAAACATCACTGCATATCAAGCGCTATATAAATCCCAGTTATTATTATTATTATTATTATATCATAATGGCAGCTACAGTTTAAATTTTTTTTTTAATTATTTGGGAATGTCTGGCGGGCCAAATTGAAAGGCTCAATGGGCCACATGCGGCCCCCGGGCCTTAATTTGCCCAGGTCTGCTGTAAAGGGAATGCAATTATTAGCACCACAGTGGATATGCAATATTGTCACGGATGTATGACTTCCAGATTTACCTGAAGATGTTTTCACACTATATAAAAAATAAAAAAATAATATAAATGTTCAGCATGTAGATCAGTGGTCCCCAACCTTTTTGCACCACGGACCAGTTTATTGTAGGCAAATTATTTTCAGGGACCGGCTTTCCACTTCCATCCATTTTCTACCGCTTATTCCCTTTGGGGTCGCGGGGGGCGCTGGAGCCTATCTCAGCTACAATCGGGCGGAAGGCTTTCCACTTGTGCCGGATAAATACAGCAAAAATAAGTGCATGAAAAATACAACTCACTATAACGCTGAATTAGTGGGAGCCCTGGGCTTGTTTCTTTGCAATGAGATGCAGATGGAAATCAGCCTTTGGCTACTATCTGTCATATATTATGTATGGTCATTAATGTGCATTGTATCATGTCACAAAATTAGAAAAAATCTAACAAATGCCAACTTCCTATGAGGAGTTTTATTGGGGTTAGGATTAGGGTTAACCCTATAAACAAGCTTATTGGTAAGTCTAGTGGGACAGGAGAAAGTTAAGTCAGAGAAAATGCATCCATCCATCCATTTTCTACCGCTTGTCCCATTCGGGGTCGCGGGGGGTGCTGGAGCCTATCTCAGCTGCATTCGGGCGGAAGGCGGGGTACACCCCGGACAAGTCGCCACCTCATTAAAAGGCCAACACAGATAGACAGACAACATTCACACTCACATTCACACACTAGGGCCAATTTAGTGTTGCCAATCAACCTATCCCCAGGTGCATGTCTTTGGAGGTGGGAGGAAGCCGGAGTACCCGGAGGGAACCCACGCAGTCACGGGGAGAACATGCAAACTCCACACAGAAAGATCCCGAGCGCAGGATTGAACCCAGGACCTTCGTATTGTGAGGCAGACGCACTAACCCCTTTGCAGTCGTTTATAAATTATTTAATGTTTCTCTGCAGCCCGGTAGCAAATGAGTTATGGACCGGTACCGGTCCCCGGACCGATGGTTGGGGACCCCTGCTGTAGATCACCAGTGTGTGATGCAACTGTTTCAAACAAACTCCTACCATCGTTGTTTTTGTCCAGACTCTTGAACGTCAGCAGCAGCTTCTTCTCGTGGTCTTTCAAGTATTTGGTGAACTCCTTGAAGTCGAGACTTCCGTCCTTATTCTGGTCACCGGTCATGACAATTTTCTGCAAACACACACAATAATGTAGTTTCATAATTCTCTCAACAAGTGTCTGCAGAGGGGGTTCGGTTCCACACTGTCGCGGTTGTTGTACCTGTGCAGCACCTTGACGGAACACTCCCATTGCCTTCAGGCCCGCCCGTAGTTCGGCGACATCCACTTTTCCATCTTTATTCGCGTCTAACTTTTCAAACAGGTCCTGATACGACCGCTCACGATCGGCATCCCAGCACCGGGCTGTGGGGAGCAGCCAGCTGCGGAACATAGTGCGGCAGGCAGGCCGAGCAGCGCGTTGCGAAAAGGGTGGAATTAATCCATGTCGGAAGCCATCCGCGACGACGTTACTCGTACCAACACGAGAAGTGTGCTTTTAAACGAGCGGTTCGTTTGTCGTCAGGTTATTTTACATGCAGTCCAAACACTCCTAAGCCTTCCAGGGGAACTGCAGCAGTGTGATGGAGGGCGGAGCTACGGTCGCTGCGTCGCTGCTATTCGCAGCATTTTCTGCGGAAAAATAGCAACGACGTTAATAAGATAGAAAAAGCGTCGATACATACAATCCGCAGACTTGACTTCTCCTGGCATTTTCTTTATAATCGTTTGCTTTTATTCCAGTTTTACGGGGGCGGCTATGCAGGAAATGTTTGGCCTAATCTCTCCATCTCCACAGACGTGTCAGCTGAAACATGCAGTGTGGGGTTTCCTCGCGTGCAGTACTGCGAATGGCCACAAGAGGGAAGTGTTTCTCAGCATGCCAAGATTTTTACTAAATAATTGTATTTTACGTATTTTACGTGTTGACACTCCGGCAATACAATTAAGCACATGTATCAAACTCAAGGCCCGGGGGCCAGATCTGGCCCGCCACATCAATTGGTGTGGCCCCCAAAAGCGTGGAAATAACATGTGTAAATAAAGTACCTTATCTTTTCTTAATAGATAGATAGATAGTACTTTATTGATTCCTTCAGGAGAGTTCCCTCAGGAAAATTTAAATTCCAGCAGCAGTGTACAGAATTGAGAGATCATTTTAAAAGTAAATAATAAATCAATCAATCAAACTCTATTTATAAAGCACTTTTCATACATATGTAACAGGGTCAATTATGTAATGTAAATAATGTATCTTATAATGTAGAAATATTGTTATGATTACACAAAATGTGTAAGTTACGTGAAAATACCTGAAGTTTGTTTGACGTTTTTTCAATATGTGGAACCAATGTCTCTCGTTGTCCCTCATACTGCAATAATTGTTGTGACACCTGTCTATATGATGGGGTTAGTGCGTCTGCCTCACAATACGAAGGTCCTGGGTTCGATCCTGCGCTCGGGATCTTTCTGTGTGGAGTTTGCATGTTCTCCCCGTGACTGCGTGGGTTACCTCCAGGTACTCCGGCTTACTCCCACCTCCAAAAACATGCACTTGGGGATAGGTTGATTGGCAACACTAAATTGGCCCTAGTGTGTGAATGTGAGTGTGAATGTTGTCTGTCTAGCTGTGTTGGCCCTGCGATGAGGTGGCGACTTGTCCAGGGTGTACCCCGCCTTCCTGCAGCTGAGATAGGCTCCAGCACCCCTGCAACCCCAAACGGGACAAGCGGTAGAAAATGGATGGATGGATGGATGTATTCTCTGTATTATCACGTATGTTTTTATTTCACCGTTGTACGTAACTCGCCTTTCGTCTACGATAACGTAAGAGGGGCTCGACGATGGCAGAAAATTGACAACAATTGTATTCCCTGTTTTATCAGTAAAGTGTATCTGAGCTGCAACCCATGGTGTCGGTCGTGTTTCATAAAATCCACACAACGCAGAGGAAAAGACCCCCGGTGACACATAAAAGAAATGCAACGCAAAGTGCTTTACAAATTTAAAAACAATACCCCGGTTACCCATATCCCCCATTATCACATACGTACACACGGATACAGATACCAAACACAAACACACACACACACAACATACACATATATGTAACTATATGGACAAATGATTGCATGACTGAGTACAGAGGAGACATGTGAGTAAACACTTTCACAGGAGCCATCTGCACCAGGAGGTCATCAGACCATGGCCACCAGGACGCTAACACAAAAACGCCCCCACAAGCGTGGCCGATAACCCCTGAGGGAGATGGCTCATCTGAGGAACATTGGAAAATAAAAATAATAAAACTTGTAAAATAGTAAAAACCAGGGATAAAGAATAAAATACAAATAAGATTAATAGAAAAAAATAAAAATAAAAAGATAAAAATAAAATGAATATACAGCAAATAAATAATCAATAAATAGAACTAAATAAAATCATGTATAACTAATAGGATAAAAAGTACAAATACAAATGACTTTGATAAAATGATTAATATCAGGTAAAAGTGCATTACAAAAATAAATGTACTGCGTACAATTACATATATTCACATTTTAATCATCTCTACTAATAAAACAAATTATTATATCATCATACATTTCAAAACAATGCTAATGTTAAAACAAAGATAAATAATTAAATATCTGCTTGCCTTATGATTTCCAAGCAAGTATCCCAACAAACTGTTAACGTAAAAATTTTACAGTAAACATGTTCCATCCATCCATCCATCCATCCATCCATTTTCTACCGCTTGTCCCTTTTGGGGTCGCGGGGGGTGCTGGAGCCTATCTCAGCTGCATTTGGGCGGAAGGCGGGGTACACCCTGGACAAGTCGCCACCTCATCACAGGGCCAACACAGATAGACAGACAACATTCACACTCACATTCACACACTAGGGCCAATTTAGTGTTGTCAATCAACCTATCCCCAGGTGCATGTCTTTGGAGGTGGGAGGAAGCCGGAGTACCCGGAGGGAACCCACGCAGTCACGGGGAGAACATGCAAACTTCACACAGAAAGATCCCGAGCCCGGGATTGAACTCAGGACTACAAAGGACCTTCGTATTGTGAGGCACATGTACTAACCCCTCTTCCACTGTGCTGCCAGTAAAGATTTTTTTTACAGTAAAATCCACTTTCAATATAGATTAATAATACACTATAAAGCACAACAACCGTAGATTTTACAGAATAAAAAACGTATGTGTATTTGAGATCTGCAAATTTTCAGGACTTATGCAGATCTCAAATTCAGATCACCTGGTACCAGAAGGTAAGAAAAGTTGGTTTTTCATAATATTGTGAAACAAAACGCCAGATAATAAGTCTGCTGATGGGTGCCATTTTGCGGTCCTTATACACACACCATAGTAATAGTTGTATCTCTGACTACGGTAGCCTAATGGGCCGACAATCCATCAAGCGGTGCGGCTTCAAAGTCATACTAAAACATTGTCACAGATTTTTGAGTGCCGTGTGTAATGTTCTATATTCTCAATGGAACATTTAAAGTTTTGGTGCTGTTTACTAGCGTCATATTGCAGTCTACACGTATCTCTTATGTGTGATTACAAACTACTGGTCACACTTATCAATACACCATGTACCAAATAAAATTGCTTCAAGGTCGGTAAGCACAACCAGAATTATTCCGTACATTAGGTGCACCGGGTTATAAGGCACACTGTCGATTTTTGAGAAAATTAAAGGATTTTAAGTGCGCCTTATAGTCCGAAAAATACGGTACTTTGTCTTGAGTGTAGGCAGCGCTGTTAAGTCTAACTGTGTAAATGAGTGGAGAATGCAGAAACTTTGAGGCATGAATGATTCAGCTGACCTGATGATAAACTAGTTTGAGGAAAATGTATTTTTCATAAGACGACTGTACTTTTCAGTTTTGTAAATATTGACTAGTGTGTGAAGTCTTACTTAAGGTTAAATTTGATTTAAAAATTAGGCCATTAAGTTAAGATAAATGTGCAGCTAACAACCAAATTTGATGGCAAAGGCAATGTTACTACTGTGGTAGCACAGAAAAAGTGCTTGAGCATGATGGAGCAGCCTGTACACATGATGCTGCCTTCAAATTTCTGAATGCCCCCTAATATGTGCCTGCTGAGAAACCCGGCCTGACTATGAGTCTTTTGTCAGCGTTTTGAATGGGCTGGTTCTTTATAAGATCTAAGCCAGTTATTCCCAAACGGGCTCCATCTAGTTCAGTGGTTCTTAACCTGGGTTTGATCGAACCCTAGGGGTTCGGTGAGTCGGGCTCAGGGGTTCAGCGGAGGTCAAGACACACCCGACTCATTGTGTAAATAAAAACTTCTCCCTATCGGCGTATTACGAATACAGCAACAGCAGAAGTCACACTGATTTGCAGATGTGTAATTTGTTGTGAGTTTATGCACTGTGTTGGTTTTGTTGTTTGAACAAGGTGATGTTCATGCACGGTTCATTTTGTGCACCAGTAAAAAAACATGGTAACACTTTAGTATGGGGAACATATTCACCATTAATTAGTTGCTTATTAACATGCAAATTAGTAACATATTGGCTCTTAACTAGTCATTATTAAGTGGCCTAGTAGTTAGATTGTCCGCCCTGAGATCGGTAGGTTGTGAGTTCAAACCCCGGCCGAGTCATACCAAAGACTATAAAAAATGGGACCCATTACCTCCCTGCTTGGCACTCAGCATCAAGGGTTGGACTTGGGGGTTAAATCACCAAAAATTATTCCCAGGCGTGGCCACCGCTGCTGCTCACTGCTCCCCTCACCTCCCAGGAGGTGATCAAGGGTGATGGGTCAAATGCAGAGAATAATTTCGCCACACCTAGTGTGTGTGTGACAATCATTGGCACTTTTACTTTAAGTACTTATTAATGCCTTATTTGGCAAGGCCTTATTATAACCCTAACCCTCTAACCCTAACCCTAACCCGCTAACCCTAACCCTCACCAAATAACTCTAAATGAAGTCTTTGTTACTTAGAATATGTTCCCCATACTAAAGTGTTACCAAAAACATATAACTTTGTCTTGAATTGAAAAAAACAAAACATTTTATTTTTCACTAAAGAAGGGTTCGGTGAATGCGCATATGAAACTGGTGGGGTTCGGTACCTCCAACAAGGTTAAAAACCACTGATCTAGTGCATAGGTGTCAAACTCAGGGCCCGGGGGCAAATCTGGCCCGCCACATTATTTTATGTGGCCCGCAAAAGCCTGGAAATAATATGCGTTAATAAACTGCTTAAAATTTTCTTACTAAATATATTGCTCTTTCCCTTTTAACATAAAAAATCATGTAATGCATGCAATTGCATATCTTTTAAAATTCAAAATTATCAAAATCAAAATGTTATATTATCATGTATTCCAAAATTATTTTTTTTAAATAAAGATAAATACTTTACTTAAATAACTGCTTGACCTATGATTTCAAAACAAATTATCAATCAAATTGTAGACTGTAAAATTAAAGTCAGCTGACACTTCATCTTTAAAGAGTGTCATATTGCAAAAAAAAAAAATCATCCAGTGGACACATTTAAGAACCGCAGTTTCTTTCAATAAAAAATTACAGCTCATTCGTATACATAGCAAACTCATCTTGAAGGCCGCGGGCCGGATTAAACCTGTTCGCGTATGTTTGACACCACTGGTCTTAAAGGTTCAATTAAACGGCATTGATTACCTGGGTGGTGAGTCATTTGTACGTTTTAACAATAGCAGCAAATGTTCACGTCATTTTAAAAGCAGTAATAATATCCAAATTTGGGATGTATGACTTATAGTAAGAGTTTAAATAAGTTTGTAGACTCTGTTTCGTCATAAGACGTATTGTGACGATTTTATAGGCGGCCTCAATGATCTTCAAGGTGTGTTGCAGACGGAGCAGAAGTAGCAAGTATGATATTGTGGCGTGTTGTGAAGCTGCAGACTAATGACTTAGTGTGTTTGATGAATGAGTAACGAGTTGTTGCAGCCAATGAAAACACGACATGGCTGCCCACGCTTGACGCGCGGCTGTGCAGCGGTGGGTGGGAACGTGGAAGCGATGTTGAAGTTTGAATCGCAACAGCCGAGGAGGGCAGTGGAGAAAAGTTCCAACTGTCTCTTCGACGCCTTGTTTCTCTCAGTGGACGCACCATGTCGTTCATTCTAATGAAAAAGAAACGATTCAAATTCAAAGTGGACTTCGACTTGGAAGAGCTGTCGTCGGTTCCCTTTGTCAACGGCGTTATTTTTTGTAAAGTTCGCCTCTTGCGCGGAGGCTTCGTCCAGGAGTCTTCTCGGTAAGTTTAGCAACTATTTTTAGCAGACGTGAACGAAGTATTTACTTGTTCATAACAACCATTTGGGACAGTTTTGTATTAAAGTGAACGTTTGCTGTTCAACTAACTTGTTGTCGTAAACGCTAGTCGTAACATTGCACCCATAACAACTTAACATTACAGTCAGCTAAATATTTGCTGCTTCCGTGACACCTAATAATATGAATCGAACGTGCTTATTAGCTCATTAATCCATCCATCCATCCATTTTTCTACCGCTTAGCTCATTAAATTAACTTTAAATATTGTGTTCAACATCGGCTACACAGTTGCTAGGCTGCAGAACTATGAACGTCCATTTTTATACGCCGTCATTTCTAATAGTCAACTATCACTGTATATTTTAACTTAATCTGTGGAAAATGTATGACTTTACATTTATTAAATAAACTGAATAAGTTAATTCGCCGGACTCTAAAACATTCGAGCTTTGTTGTTGCTAGACATGTTGATGCAGTACTACCATCAACGTATGAGCACTTTCGTGTATTGTTACACTGTAATTCCAAATGCCGTCAGTAAGCACCTTGCCTTTAACTACATTTTTATGACATTCATTATAGCAATGCGTTTCAATTAATCAAGTTTAAGTTGATATTGAGATTTAGCTATGTGGTTGCTAGACAAGTAGAGCACGCCAATGAACGTATCAGCACTTTCGTGTATTTATATTTACACGCCTTAATTTTGCTTAATTTTAGATACAGTATCAGAATTAGCTTTGTTGGCCAGGTATGTTTAACACATATAATCTGACTTGTTCAACTAACTTGTCGTCGTAATCGCTAGTCGTAACATTGTAGTAATAGCAACTTAACATTACAGTCAGCTAAATATTTGCTGCCTCTGTGACACCTAATATTATGATTAGAAAATGCTTATTAGCTCATTAAATTAACTTTAAATATTGTGTTCAACATCAGCTACACAGTTGCTAGGCTGCAGAACTATGAACGTATCAGTACTTTCGTCTATTTCTATACGCCTTTTTTGATTGATTGATTGATTGATTGATTGATTGAGACTTTTATTAGTAGATTGCACAGTACAGTACATATTCCGTACAATTGACCACTAAATGGTAACACACGAATACGTTTTTCAACTTGTTTAAGTCGGGGTCCACGTTAATCAATTAATGGTAAATTTCTAATAATCAACAATCACTGTATATTTGTACTTAATCTGTGTGAAATTAAATTTAGTAATGACTTTTAGTTTATTGAATAAACTCAATAAGTTAATTCGCCAGACTGTATAACATTCGATCTTTGATGTTGCTAGACATGTTGATGCAGTACTACCATCAACGTATTAGCACTTTCGTGTATTGTTACACTGTAATTCCAAATGCCGCCAGTAAGCACCTTGCCTTTAACTACATTTTTATGACATTCATTATAGCAATGCGTTTCAATTAATCAAGTTTAAGTTGATATTGAGATTTAGCTATGTGGTTGCTAGACAAGTAGAGCACGCCAATTAACGTATCAGCACTTTCGTGTATTTATATTTACACGCCTTAATTTTGCTTCATTTTAGATACAGTATCAGAATTAGCTTTGTTGGCCAGGTATGTTTAACACATATAATCTGACTTGTTCAACTAATTTGTCGTTGTAATCGCTAGTCGTAACATTGTAGCAATAGCAACTTAACATTACAGTCAGCTAAATATTTGCTGCCTCTGTGACACCTAATATTATGATTCGAAAATGCTTATTAGCTCATTAAATTAACTTTATATATTGTGTTCAACATCGGCTACACAGTTGCTAGGCTGCAGAACTATGAACGTATCAGTACTTTTGTCTATTTCTATATGCCTTTTTTTATTGATTGATTGATTGAGACTTTTACTAGTAGATTGCACAGTACAGTACATATTCCGTACAATTGACCACTAAATGGTAACACACGAATAAGTTTTTCAACTTGTTTAAGTCGGGGTCCACGTTAATCAATTAATGGTACATTTCTAATAATCAACAATCACTGTATATTTGTACTTAATCTGTGTGAAATTAAATGTAGTAATGACTTTTAGTTTATTGAATAAACTCTAAATTAATTCGCCAGACTGTATAACATTCGATCTTTGATGTTGCTAGACATGTTGATGCAATACTACCATCAACGTATGAGCACTATCGTGTATTGTAACACTGTAATTCCAAATGCCGTCAGTAAGCACCTTGCCTTTAACTACATTTTTATGACATTCATTATAGCAGTGCGTTTCAGTTAATCAAGTTTAAGTTGATATTGAGATTTAGCTATGTGGTTGCTAGACAAGTAGAGCACGCCAATGAACGTATCAGCACTTTCGTGTATTTATATTTACACGCCTTAATTTTGCTTAATTTTAGATACAGAATCAGAATTAGCTTTGTTGGCCAGGTATGTTTAACACATATAATCTGACTTGTTCAACTAACTTGTCGTCGTAATCGCTAGTCGTAACATTGTAGCAATAGCAACTTAACATTACAGTCAGCTAAATATTTGATGCCTCTGTGACACCTAATATTATGATTCAAAAATGCTTATTAGCTCATTAAATTAACTCTAAATATTGTGTTCAACATCGGCTACACAGTTGCTAGGCTGCAGAACTATGAACTTATCAGTACTTTCGTCTATTTCTATACGCCTTTTTTGATTGATTGATTGATTGAAACTTTTATTAGTAGATTGCACAGTACAGTACATATTCCGTACAATTGACCACTAAATGGTAACACACAAATACGTTTTTCAACTTGTTTCAGTCGGGGTCCACGTTAATCAATTAATGGTAAATTTGTAATAATCAACAATCACTGTATATTTGTACTTAATCTGTGTGAAATTAATTTTAGTAATGACTTTTAGTTTATTGAATAAACTCAATAAGTTAATTCGCCGGACTGTATAACATTCGATCTGTGATGTTGCTAGACATGTTGATCCAGTACTACCATCGTTTTAGCACTTTCGTGTGTTTTTACACTGTAATTCCAAATGTAGTCAGGAAGCTCTGTGCTTTTTAACTACATTTCTTATGACATTCATTATAGCAATGCGTTTCAGTTCATCAAATATAAGTTGATATTGAGGTGATTAGCCTTAGTTGAAACATTTTAGCTATGTGGTTGCTAGACAAGTAGAGCACGCCAATGAACGTATCAGCACTTTCGTGTATTCATATTTACATGCCTTAATTTTGCTTAATTTTAGATACAGTATCAAAATTTGCTTTGTTGGCCAGGTATGTTTAACACATAATCTGACTTGGTAGACTGTGCTCTCTTTGTGAAATGTAAATAATAAATATTAACAATTAACTAATAAGTGTTCTCGGCTAAAACTGTGTAAAATGAATTCAATTGCATGTGTCCTCTGTAAAATGAATTCAATTGCATGTGTCCTCTAATAAGAAGGCAAATGCAACTAAAATGTGATTCTGTATTCCTTTGTTGTACAGCAAGTCCATCAGCATTTTTTAAAAATAAACTTCTTAGTAAAAAAGGGATCATGAAAGTACTTAAATTTACTTTGTCTACGTTTACATAAGCAATACCAGTCAATGGTCATAAAACTTGACTGGTACTGTATGTGTTTAAAGTTATATGGGTTGCAAATACCTTCACCAATCACCATTACTGTGCCTGATTAAGATACTGTACAAATGGAGTATTTTGTCCAGAGACAATTTTAATGTTTGTTTTATATGGTGTAGCCTGCAATGCATTTAAACAAAAATTAAATGATAGTGCATAACGGTCACCAAAATAATGACAATATCCTTCCATTGCAAACAATTTGTCCGTTGCATGCAGCCAATGTGAGTCACCGTGGAAAATTGAGCCAAGACATAGCTCGTGTCAACGGTTACCATAATACATCACCATGGAAACATCTTAGTGAAAACAAATCACACATGACTGTACACAACACTTTTCCGGACTACTAGTTCCACCATATCCATATTTAAGGATTAATCAGGATTCTCACCTGATTGTCATTTTTATTTCACTTTGGTTAGTCATATTTTTGAAGAAGTCTGTTTTTAAATCTTGCTTCCCTTGCAGGGAGCCCGTAAAAGCCACCTAATTGCCATTTTTATTTTACTTTGGTTAGTCATAGTTTTGAAGAAGTCTGTTTTAAAATCTTGCTTCCCTTGCAGGGAGCCCGTCCAAGCCAACTGTGTGCACTGGAGGAAGCGATTCTCTTTCATGTGTAAGATGAGTGCAAATGCCAGGACAGGTGTCCTGGACCCTTGTGTGTGTCGGGTGTCGGTGCGCAAGGTACACAACATGTTCTGATCTATTGACAAGACACAAAAAATAGTGTCAATTAAATCCACTGTGCAAGCATGACAATTATTCATAAAACTTTCAATGTGTGTGTTTGCAGATACGCAACAATCAATTAATTTTTTTTTTTTGTCATGACAGGAATTAAAGGGTGGCAAAGCATTTGCAAAGGTACTTATTTTTACTGGACCTTGGTGTATTATTAACCACAAATGTTTTTATTCTACTTTAGTTCCGGCGTTAGGTAATGATTAAAACTGCCTGCGTGGCGCAGTGGGAGAGTGGCCGTGCGCGACCCGAGGGTCCCTGGTTCAATCCCCACCTAGTACCAACCTCGTCATGTCCGTTGTGTCCTGAGCAAGACACTTCACCCTTGCTCCTGATGGGTGCTGGTTAGCGCCTTGCATGGCAGCTCCCTCCATCAGTGTGTGAATGTGTGTGTGAATGGGTAAATGTGGAAGTAGTGTCAAAGCGCTTTGAGTACCTTGAAGGTAGAAAAGCGCTATACAAGTACAACCCATTTATCATTTATTTAAACTCTTGATGTTAACAAGTAACTATTATGACCAGTTCCAAGTAGGGGTGTAACGATTGATCAATATATCCATAGATCACTTTATATTTCGAAATTTCAAGTACCGTATTTTTCGGACTATAAGTCGCAGTTTTTTTCATAGTTTGGCCGGGCTCCAGTGCGACTTATACTCCGGTGCGACTTATACTCCGAAAAATGCGGTATATTGATCTGTGCTCATCAAGTTGGCCTTCTGGAAGACCCAACATTCTTTTAAAAAGGCAATAATACGATTTTATCAATACTAGGAAAGGGAAAACCATTGGATTTAAGAACAGCAGACTTTTTTAAATTAAGTTTAGCACTTTTAATGATAAGGACGTTGAATCCGTTTTCCTGTGTGTAGCTTCATCAAAGCAAAAATGGCGGATACCTACGGTGGCCGGTAAAGGTCATAAATTACAACACAAAAACTTGGAGCTACAGCTATTTGTTGTTTACTTGCTTGTTTGTATCCATAATTATTTATACTGTACCTAATTCCCTTACAAAAAAAAACCACACATAGAAAACTTCACCTGCATCGGTTGAATTTTTTTTGCTAAAAAGTTACTGAGTCACCTAATAGTTTCGGATCCTATCGTACTAAAAAAATAATATTGTCCCTGAATCGTATCGGCAACCACAAATTCTAAATCGAATCAAATCGTTGTTAAAACAAATTGTTACACCCCTAGTTCCAAGTGTTGCTTTCACTTATGTTTTGATCGCTTGCATTGATCTATGCAGCTGGGCTTTGCTGATTTAAACTTGTCTGAGTTCGCTGGGTCGGGCAGCACCACAAGGAGGTGCCTCCTGGAGGGATATGACACCAACAAGACCAGGCAGGACAATTCCATTCTCAAGGTACCCTACCATAGTTGCTTATCTATGTATATAAGTATCCATCCATTTACCTATTGACATTCTGGCTGTCTTACAGGTTGTCATCACTACACAACTCATGTCTGGAGACCCCTGTTTTAAAACGTAAGGGCTTTTTGTTTTGTTACTCAAATATTAAACTTAAATGCAATTTATCTAGTCCAGGAGACACAACTGTCAACATCATTAAGTCTTTATTAATACATGTCATGCTTTTTGTAACATTTAACAGTTATACAAACATTACTAGAAACATTACTAAATCAAATTAAATTACTCATCAATAGTCATTAGCTTTTTAAAGGCAGCTGATGATTTTTACAAGTCTAGAAAGGGTTACTTTGGTGATGAACATGAAGGCAGGGAACAAATACTCAGGCCTCTTCCCGTTGGGGTATACAATAGGCTATTTTCTTTTTATATTATTGTCGATTTTGCCATATTTAACTGAGCAGCTAGGATAATCACTAACTTTTAAGAACAGGCATGTGAAATTTTTTAACATTAATTTTCGCCTCAAAATACCACTTTCGCGTTTTTTAAATAAAAAAAAATAAAAAAATTAAAAAAGGATCTCAACAAAATTTGTTGAACGCTGGCTTAGCCGCAGGTACTCGCTGCTCCTCTTGTCAAAACGCTGTAGTGAGTTGCAGGAATAGGGAGACGATCACGGGCGCCAAAACAAGCTCGCTGGTTAGCATCATCTAGCTTGCTTACTCTCCGAGCCACATCATTGACAGCTTTATACTTTGCTGCTAATCATATTTGGATGATTACAATCCGAACACTGTTATTTCTGAACCACCTTAAGTTTTAGAGCATTTATTAGTAGCCAGGGAGAAAGTATATTTTTGATGTAAACAGAGGTCACAATACCGGAAGTATGTTACCCGAGGGGGCATGGCTATAGGATAAGTTGCCAAATGGTAAACGTTTTTAAGTTCTTTGCATGCATGTTATAGAATTTTATTTTACATTTTCGATGATAATAATATTAGAAAATCTAATAATCTACTAATACAAAAAATCTGTGGTAAATTGTTAGGACATGTAAGTGTCAGAAAGACATGCATTTAAAGGTAAAGTATAGTGTAGACATTTTCAAAATGTTTTTTCAGGGCTTGTGTGACAGCACTTTGTGCCATTAGAAATGTTCCTCTTTTTTTCCATCAGTTTTCCCCTTTGTTCCTCAAAAGGTGCTCAAATGCCTGTAGAAATAATTTTGCAGAAATTGTTGATCCATTTCTCAACTGTACAGCCTTTAGTGTACTGTACATGAATGTTACCATGATGTTCTATTTACCATAACATCCTGTGTCAACAGACTAAACCATCCCTCTTGTCTGATGCTAAAGTGACCCTCAGCAGAGATTAAAGGAGAGTTTTGATCGTGCGTTTATCTGAGCGCCGATAACACCTCGCCCAGTCATTGATGCACTTTTTGCAACAGCTGATATGCGATAAGATTAACACAGAGGAAGTCAAGGGCTCTTTGAGGGATGGCAGACGGTCATAGCAAAGGATGTGATGCAACACACCCCTGGCAACGCTTCTGACATGTGCAAACTCCCCTTTCTCCGCATTCCTTCACATAGAAAACGCCCTCTACTTGTGTAACAGACAAGTGTAAACCCAGTAGAAGCCCAGTTAGTCAACCCACTGAGTGTTGCTGCATGTGGATGATGATTAATAAACACAGCACGGTGGAATGATGAGGCATTGATTATATTCATGTGTTTATCATAGCAACACAGTTGAAAATAAAAGGCGTGGTTCCTCTATTCATGTCCGCTGAGGTGCATCTCGTGAATCATCCACTTCTAACATATACTCTCCCTGCAGCCCATCGTCTACAGCCATGACTGTGTGTATACCTCAGGCTGAGGCCGAGTGTCTTCTCGAGGAGAGGAAGGGAGGAGACATACACACATCCCATTCAGCAACAGGTACAAATATGCGCAAATAATTCCTCCATTTGTAAATAAAGGAGTAATGTAAGATATGTAGTTCTCTTTCATCCACTGTGAAGTACTATGAGTTGGCAATAACAGCAACACGAGATAGACACATGTTTAAAAAAAAATCCTGCATCCTGTCATTACCATTTCTTGCAGCAGAGGCAGCTATTGCAAAGGGAATCACACAAAATAAGGCCTTGCTCACACTGCAGGTCAGTTTCAATTTTTTTTGCCCATATGCGACCTGTATCGGATTTTTTTTCATGTCTGTGTGAACATTGCAATTCCGAATTTTTCATTTCCAACCCAGGCGTCTTTCGTATGTGGATAGAAATCGGGTATACAGTACAGGCCAAAAGTTTGGACACACCTTCTCATTCAATGGGTTTTCTTTATGTTCATAACTATTTAAATTGTAGATTGTCGCTGAAGGCATCAAAACTATGAATGAGCACATGTGGAGTTATGTACTTAACAAAAAAAGGTGAAATAACTGAAAACATGTTTTATGTTCTAGTTTCTTCAAAATAGCCACCCTTTTGCTTTGATTACTGCTTTGGACACTTTTGGCATTCTCTCGGGGAGCTTCAAGAAGTAGTCACCTGAAATGGTTTTCACTTCAAAGGTGTGCTTGAGGCTCATCGAGAGAATGCCAAGAGTGTGCGATACTTTTTTGTACATGTGATTTTTTTATTTTTAATACATTTTCCAAAATGTCTACATTTCAGTTTTTTTCTGTCAAGATGGGGTGCTGAGTGTACATGAATGAGAAATAAAACTAACTTTTTGATTTTAGCAAATGGCTGCAATGAAACAAGGAGTGAACAGTTTAAAGGGGTCTGAGTACTTTTCGTACCCACTGTGTATGCGATGTCCTGCCCTCAGGGCGCATTCATCCGACCAGAACATCAGCAAAATACAATAAGCATCATAATTATTTGCCAAAATAGACATTACAAAATGAATAGTTGACAACCGAGCAAAAAACATGTGAAAAATATTGTTTTAGGAACTCGCGTAAAAGTTTTACAACTGCTGTTTCCAACTGTTTGCTCACAGACGCGTTACGCTCTTCAAGCAGACTTGAAACAAAATATCCTGTAAAACTGTCAGAGCCAAAACACTTGTCCTTTTCCTTCTTAATTTTCTACGCGCAATAATTCGGTTTAGAAAATGTTGAGTTTGGTTCCACAAAATCCTTGAACTTGCCACAAAAGCGCAAGAACTGAGATCGACTTGAATGGAAGTCATTTTGCGACGTCATGACGTCATGTCCGAAAGCGGGTTGGATTGCATTCACATTAGAAGTCTTTTTTTTCTTTTCTTGTAATGTGAATGGCCACTAATAAGATTTGATTTGAAAAATCCGAATTGGACATCTGACCCTCCAGTGTGAACTAAGTTACTTTTTAATGGGAAATCTATCACTTCTTGGAACCTTCCCTATTGTATTGTATTGTATTGTGTGTGTGTATTGTGTGTGTGTGTGTGCGCGCGCGCGCGCGCGCGCGCGTACTAACAGGATAAATAGGTCATCTTCCATCGCATATGTATTTTCATTTCTAGTAATCATGAAATATTATAACTAGTGTTGAGAAATTGAATAGGGTAGAAAGAAAGAAACATTCTGCTTAGTGGTTTGCTTGCCTGTTGTACTTTTGACTTGTACAATCTGATGAGGTCCAATCCAAGAACTAAATAAAATGTTCTGCCTTCACTGTTTGGATGAATATTGCCAGAGAGGTAAAAACTCGCCATATGAAGTCGTGTAATCATTAAACCCTCTGGGGTCATTATATTTTGATTATCTTCAAAGCCAAACAGGACATAAAACTCAAGTTTTTTAAGGGCGTAAAAACATGTTGGATTTTTTTTAAATAAATTTTTGCTCAAATTTCTCAATTTTCAGTGTTAAAAATGTTAAGCATTTTGACCCTTTTTGAAGGCCTTTTGTTTGATCAAATAATGTCATGTTTAAATTCGTAAATAAGACTCATGTCATGCAAATTTATACTAAATGAAAAGGTGACATAATTTGATGAAAAGTTTAGAATAAAAATAAAAACATCACATATTTTGCATTTTTTTTCAGGGCTGAGATTGGGGGATTTGAGCAAAAAAAAAAGTACCGATAATTAAACTTTTTTTTTAATCCAACATGTTTTCATGCCTTTTGAAAAATGAAGGACTTTTTATGTTCTTTTTGGCTTTGGGGTATTCTTGAATACCTGTCATTGTATTGTACACCTGTGAAATAATTGGGCAGTGACATTTTTTAAATGTAATGTGAGAAAAATACTGTTTTAACGAAGTAACACAAAAAAGAATATTGCAAAAATAGAGCAGACATTTACTGAAAGGACAAAAAAGCATTTGTCCCCTGAGGGTTATGCAGCCTACAGTTACAGTAATAATACAGAGATCTATCAGAACTATAATCTATTAACGTAAGATTCCATTGTGCAAGTGTGCCTAATATTTTGCCTTGTGTGTGTATAAATTACAATTGTGAATTTGCTATATGCAGGTACTCAAGTCCCAGCAGAGGAAAGGTTTACCAGCGGCCACACCAGAACATCCAGCTATACTAGTCAACAGTCTAAAGTCTCAGGTACACATACAGTACATTCCCTTGGAAATAAGTGTTTTGGCTCATCTTATCAATGAATTCTATCCTTCAGGCTACAGTTCGACTCATTCAAGTTCACCAAATCTGAGCCATCGAAGGAACGAATCAGGAGGTTCTTCCTCTTTAGGCATCGACAGCATTCCGGAGTCAAGTGAACAGCATGTGGACAAGGAGAGCCGGTCCTCTCCTCTAGTCCCTGCAAGATGCCTTTATACAGCCGAACAAAACTCCACAGCTACCAAAGCTTTTAGGTAACACTCATGTCCACCCTCTTTCACATGGCTGTCCATCAAGCACATCTTCCTAAAACCCACCTTGTTCGTGTCTGTGCACTAGACATCCGGTCAAGCAGAACTCAATGGAGAATCAGCTGACGAGGGTTAACGCCACCAGGGTTAATGCGGACGACATCATTGACAAAATCCTGCAGGGTCAGGATTTCAGTCACAGTATCTTGGACTCCAGTGCAGAGGGTGTGTACTTACACTGTGAAGTCCGCAAGCATCCTGCTGAGGGGATCACGTTACATTGATGTGATGCAGTGTCTCACAGCACTCACATCGAATAATTGTTCCCCACTTTTGTAGAAAAGTGGAAACTTGACACAATTACTGTTGAAACCTCAGTCTTTTAACGAAAGCAGGCCTGGGCAATTATTTAGAAAGGGAGGGCCAAATTTAGAGAATTTTTTTTTATCTGGGGGCCGGTATATCTATCTATGGTTGTGTGTGTGTGTACATATATGTATGTATGTATGTGTAAGTATATGTGTATATGTATATATGAATGTATGTATATATATATATATATGTGTATATATGAATGTGTATATATATATGTGTATGTGTATATATGAATGTGTATGTGTATATATATATATATATATACACATACACACACACATATTATATTTTATATATATATATATTTTTTTTTTTTTCAATGATTCAGTTTCACAGAATCAGCAGCATGGCTGTTGGGTCTGTTGGTTTTCTATACCTTTACTAAACCTTCTACAAACTTACTTGCAGTATATAGAAGTTGAAATTCTAACAAAAACAGTGATTTATTTTGCTAGTGATATGGGACTGCTATTATTTTGAACACAACTGTATGTAAAATAGGTCCCTGACACCCGCAATTAAGGCTGGCCGCTCTGGAAACACTGTGGAAACACTCCCCACCCACACTGCTTGGTGCCTCGTCTGAGCTGCTGTGATGTAGATTACCATATTAACTAATTAGATTACCATAGTAACTAATTAGATTACCATAGTAACTACTATATCATGCAAAAGCGCCGATTCCAACCATTGAAATACTTTGTATAGTTCAAACTTACGGCGGTAATTTGAAAACATCACTGCACATCATAATGGCAGCTACAGTTTCGATCTTAAAGATCTAAAAAAAAAAATTTGGGAATGTCCCGCGGGCCAGATTGAAAAGCTTAACGGGCCACATGCGGCCACCGGCCCTTATTTTGCCCAGGTCTGAACTAAATGATGAATGTAAAGATACCGTTACTGACACCAACATTGCATTAGCAACAAAGTGCAACCTTATGGACACCTAACCAATGACAAACTGCCTTTTGTGTGTTTCTTCACAGAGGAAGGACTGAGCTTATTTGTAGCGCCCGACGGGAGCACTGCTTTGGGAAGCCAGCACACTCGGTGGGTGCCATAATGTACAACGTCTGCGCCACTCTCCAGACACTAATACAAATGATGTCACATCTTGCAACATATCATCATGTAACTGCTAGATCCTTGGAATGTAAAACGCCATGGCGTTCTCTTTCAGGGTTGCAGCTGGAGCCTTCGAGCAAGTGGTGATCAAGCGCTAGGCTGTTGGAAGCCATCATGAAGGGTGTCGTGTTACACTAATGAGTAAAAGTGGCATCACTGCCACCTTGCCTCATTCTATGCAGAAGTATAAAAGTACCTACCTAAAGATTCTGTTGAACAGGAAAGCCCTTTATTGTCCAAGGACTGATGTTGCAGGCCAGCCAGTCTTTTGTTGTTGTTTTAAAAAAAGTTTTTTTTTTTTTTTAAACATTTGTAACTTAAGTAGGCAGTGCTATCAGTCATCTTGAAATGTATGTTAAAAAATCAAGTGGTTCATTATTGTCATAAATAAAACATGCATCAGTTGAGGTCTTCATAATAACTGAGTGTGTGTTTTAAATGTTTCTTCAAGGTGGGATGTTGCTATAGTTATTCTTAACAAATCTAGATATTTACAAACATTTCTAGCCCATTTTTACGGATGGTTCCATCATTAGGACTGTGCCTTTTGAAGGTTAAAGTCATAAATATCACACCACAGCGTTGTTTTTCATTTAAATCACCAGTAATCTATTTATTTATATCTGCACCTTATTGCTTTTTTATCCTGCACTACCATGAGCTAATGCAACGAAATTTTGTTCTTATTTGTACTGTAAAGTTAAAATTTGAATGACAATAAAAAGGAAGTCGAAGTCTAAGTCTAATTGGAAGTGTATTATTTTTAAATGTTATATTCTGTTATGTAAATCTTGATATGTAAATCTTGAGAAGTGTACATTATTTTTTATGACGCCTTTGAGATATTGAAAGTGTTTTATTTGAGGCAAACTTGTTCTAAACTAATAAAGATAAGAGCCAAATGTGATTTAAAAAATTTAAATTGTATCAATTCTGGATGATGGGGACTTTTTTTCCCTAATAAACTTAAGGTGCAAGACCAAATAAACTATTTTTACATGATTTGTATATTTTCAGCTAACTCCACCTATGATTGCTTTATAATGTACTGGGTAGGTACAATGTACAGTTTGGATAATGCAATTTAGACATAAAACCCGATGGAAAACGATGTTTTGAAAAATTAAATACTCACACACTGAGTTAACTGTTGTGTCGATAGTTGCTGCCTTTCAGTTATTACAGTACTGCATCTAAATTTTCAACAACAACAAATGCATATGACTTTGGTTCACTTCATGCATGAAGATTTAAAAAAATATATATATATATATAGAAATGTTTTTTACTTACTAACACTATTAGTATAGACCAGGGGTCGCCAAACTTTTTGACACGGGGGCCGCATTGGGTTAAAACATTTTTTATATATATTCTGAGCGCGATGTCACATTATCGACGGGAAAATACATTTTTAGACAATATAATTTGCCTGAGCGGCTAGGAGACACAGTAACAAGCGGTAGAAAATTGATTAAAAAGGAAAGATTTTAAAAATAAGAATTTAAAAAAAAATTTTTTAAACTTGGGACTTCCTGCGGGCCGGATTTTGGACGCTGGCGGGCCGTAGTTTGGAGACCCCTGGTGTAGACAAACTTTATAATTGTATTCAAAAGTTAAAAACTTCAAACAAGCTTTTAATCTCCTTTAACGTGTGATTTTTATAAAGCATCTTTGAGTTTTTATGAGAAGTGATATATGAAATTTATGAATTCTATTTTCCACATTATAAATATTTTCAGAGCGCGACTGTTTCATTAGCACGCATGCGTTCTGAAGTGGTGACGTCACACATTCGTGAATCAAAATATACTGCAGTATAATTTATTTTGAAAATATAGTCTCACTAGCGACAAGATAGTCTAAGACTAACAAGATATTTTGAAGAAAACATTTTCACAAGAAGCATAGAAATGAAGTTAAAACTAGCCTCCGGATGACTCGTCTATTTTTTCATCATTCAATAAAGCACCGACAGAAAATCAAAGGCAATTATAGATTAAAAAAAAAAGATGATACAGTACTTACACATGCTTTTGTTTGTGTTAAGATCCAAATTTAAAGCATTCAGTAACAGCTTGTAAAATGTTGACGTAGGGAGAGCGGCTGCCATAGCGGCTCCCAGCCTACTGCAACCGCAACAAGACGCCACCTTCCACTTCCGGTTCCACCTCGCATCAGCACTTTAGCTCACCACAACGGCGGGAAGTTGTTATCATCCGTTTTGTATTATTTTGCTTCTAAAACGGACACACTTGATAACAATCGGAACGGAATAGAAACAAACAGATGGATTCATAGGCGGAAGGAGATCTGCAGTACTTGAAAACTACTCGGCTTCGCGGGATTTAGCTAGCATGGCTAACCAGGCCGTTAGCAAGCCTGCGTCTGGAAAACATGGCAACGTATTGCCCCTGTGGGGCAACGAGAAGACTATGAACCTCAACCCAATGATTCTTACAAATGTGCTTTCTTCGCCATATTTCAAAGTCCAGCTGTATGAGTTAAAGACATACCATGAAGTGGTGGACGAAATCTATTTCAAGGTAATGCTCGACAATACTAGCGCATGCTAGTTAGCTAGCGACCGCTACGTCAGGCTAACGTTTCGCTAACTGCTGCCACGGTTCAAGTCGCCAAGAAATGTATGAACGTGGTCATGAGCATTTGTATTTGTCTAATTTTACGCCGCGTGTCGAATTTGGTCACAATATTGATAGCTATGGGCTGTTGACCATGCTAACATCTGAAGCTAATAGCTAACAGTGGGCACTTGTACGCAAGCCAATCAAATATTAACTTGTGGGTGTTAAAATACTCAAATGATTAGTCAAACACAACTAACCACAAGTATCAGTCATTAGCAATGTTATTTGTTTGCCCTCATGTTTTAAAATGAGTGCAAACGCTCCTCCTACTCGTTAGTAACCATGAATTGATTTACGTGGACCCCGACTTAAACAAGTTGAAAAACTTATTCGGGTGTTACCATTTAGTGGTCAATTGTACGGAATATGTACTGAACTGTGCGATCTACTAATACAAGTTTCAATCAATCAATCAATCAATAGTAATAGCGGCCACATTGCATAACGAGAATGTTGAATGTTGTTTTACCATGAATTGATTAACGTGGACCCCGACTTAAACCAGTTGAAAAACTTATTCGGGTGATACCATTTAGTGGTCAATTGTACGTAATATGTACTGTACTGTGCAATCTACTAATACAAGTTGCAATCAATCAATCAAAAAGAATGAATAGAAAGACATGGAATTATCCACAAAGTCTTAAAGCCCAGTAGTAAACCAAGTGGTGCTAGCTCGCTCCTCCTGCTGCTGAACAACTAAAGTTAAAGTGCCAATGATTGTCACACACACACACGAGGTGTGGCGAAATTATTCTCTGCATTTGACCCATCACCCTTGATCACCCCCTGGGAGGTGAGGGGAGCAGTGAGCAGCAGCGGTGCCGCGCCCGCTAATCATTTAGGTGATTTAACCCCCAATTCCAACCCTTGATGCTGAGTGCCAAGCAGGGAGGGAATGGGTCCCATTTTTATAGTCTTTGGTATGACTCGGCAGGGGTTTGAACTCTCAACCTACCGATCTCAGGGCGGACACTCTAACCACTAGGCCACTTCTCAATAGGAGTGAACACCGCCTTTCGCCCGAATGCAGCTGAGATAGGCTCCAGCACCCCCCGCAACCCCAAAAGGGACAAGCGATAGAAAATAGATGGATGGACAATACAAGTTAAAGCCTATCATGCTCGAGCAGACTTTAATATTTGCATACAGTAGTCTAATTATGTGGGAATGATAATTGTGCCATCTGTGCAGGTGACTCATGTTGAGCCATGGGAGAAAGGAAGTAGAAAGACTGCAGGTCAGACTGGAATGTGCGGAGGGGTAAGTGAGAAGTACGTGCTTTTTCTATTCCCCATCCTTTACCCCCCTTGTATTATCATCTCTAGCATCACGTACAGTATCCACTAATGTTATTGTATTATATCATATCTTAAAATGTTTTCTTTTCTTATGTACAATGAGTTGCTCTATAGACTTGTCTTCATCCATACTAGGTTCGCGGAGTCGGCACGGGAGGCATTGTGTCAACGGCCTTCTGTCTATTGTACAAACTGTTTACTCTGAAGTTGACACGCAAACAGCTGATGGGTCTGATCACTCACACAGACTCGCCCTACATCCGAGCACTTGGTTTCATGTACATACGGTAAGGCTTTTCATTAGGGACAGAACATGAAACTGTGATTCTTCATGATGTTTTCTTACCTCTTTTAGATACACACAGCCCCCGTCAGATTTAGTAGACTGGTATGATGACTTCATGGATGATGAGGAGGTATGTCATGCCTGGTAATACTTTTATGTTTCTATTTCTCGCCATGAAACAACTTGTGCATTTGAAACTGACCCTCTCCTTCTCCTGCTGTGATGCGCTGATTTTTCACCTTTGCCTTCATTTGGCTTAATTACCTGCAGTGTTGTCCCCTAAACCTGAGTAGCTAGGTTACTTGCTCACTGCCACGCTGCTGGTTGTTTTCAGGGTAAGTACCTCAAATGATGCAGAGCACATATTTCATTAGTCTTTTGTGATATATATTATATAAAAGGCATGTCCATATGCTTTCGGCAAGATTTTACCTGGGCTTATTACACAAAAAGAATATTATCTATAAATGGCAATTGCAGCGTTTTGTTATGATATAACAATGCTATTACACTCACTGGATGCTTTTATTAGGTACACCTGCACAATCTTAGTGCTGTACTCAAGCACGGTATGCGACTATGGTCCTAGCATGCTTGCAATCGCTTCTCCCGCCAGTTATTAATAAAACAAAAGTGCAATTTGCATAACAAAAACAGATATAAATATGTAAAGATACTTGATTTTGCTCATTTTGGCGACTTTTAAAAGAAAATCAGATTCCCGGACTAGAGCGCACCGGGATATTAGCCGCACCCACAACATTTTTGAAGAACATTTTTTTTCCATATATTAGCCGCACCGGACTGTAAGCCGCAGATAAATACGTTGTGAAATAAGTTTTTTACTCAAAAATATTATGTTTATTTACATACCATAATTGTTTCCAAACAATGTCTGTAAAATGGCAGTAAAATGGCTAATCAAACACAACAGAAGACATCGTCATGGTCCCCAGCTGCGAAAGCTAGCTCTCCAATTAGCTTAATAGGCTCAATAACTCCACGGTGACGTTTTGGTGAATTTACTGAGGAATTTGTTCAATTGAAACAATACAAACAGAACGCCATTGTAAGTTAATAATACCAACACAGACACTCTTAGATGTGTCAGCATATTAGCTAATGCTAACGACCCTAGTTTCATTTCATTGCAATAGCGTGGACAAATATGCATGGAAACACTCCCACAGACATCACACATGGGACGGTTTAGTAAGTATGAATTGTTTGTTAAATTGTGAAACTTACAAACGTTGCTGAGAGGAATGAACAAAATATTTTGAGCAGAAACGCAATGGACGGTTTTACTTTCACGTCAAAGCAACACGGGAAGCACATTTTCAACTCACAGCACTTGCAGTGAGTGAACTCGTCCAAAAGATGGTGCTATATCACAACTAAAACACAATTTCAGTGTCTCTGCTTGGGTTTACTAAAAACTATTGAACACAAATTCGTATGGCAATTAGCACAAAAAAAAATCCATAAATTAGCCTTACCGTTTTGTAAGCAGCAGGGTTCAAAATGTAGGAAAAAAGTAGTGGCTTATAGTTTGTAATTCACGGTAAGTTTATTTTATTAAAGTACTTGGTAATCATCAAAGTTGTGTACATTATAAATCAGTATTCTTCTCCCAGATTTCGCAACTTGCTCCTCGACCACACCTGCTCTGTTTCGATTAGTTTAGGTCAGCTCCACCTATATGTGTATACACAGTACATACAATATAACATTTGGTAATGTAGGCTCGGGCCCCCCGTAAAGTAAGGTTGCATGATATACATTTGGCCGACAATAAAGATTTTGATACTATCGTCATATCGTGATAATGCATGTTGATGACACATTGTGTCCCGCAAATTTGACAGCAAAAAGCGAACGCATTATCTTTAGCATTCTTGTTAGCTGCTAACGTCCCTCCACAGTGCAGTCATTTCCAAGACAGCAATTCTCGCCTCCATGCCGGCAAATAAACTGTTTCTTACAAGTATTATCACTGGAAGAGGAGGAATAGCTAAACATGCTACACTATACTCCATACGAGGATAAGCTATTCGCTAAGCTCGCACGTAAACAAAGATGGGCGGATCGAGACACATATCCACCGTAACGATACCAAGTATAGTATCAGTATATGGACGATATTATAGCGTTTAGATTATTTTTTTGGATACAAATATTTTGTTGTTTTCATGGTTGTTTGTAGTATCAGTATTGGTATGACCGATACTATCCCCGTAACTACTTGGTATTTGATACTCAAATTTTTAGTAAGTGCTTTGTACATTTTAACAGACGTGTAGGTAAAACTATTTACAGCAAAAATATATTAACAAAAAATTAGCAAGTAGAATAATAATAGTTTTGACAAAATAATAGAACCAGAATTTACACAATGTTACTGCTCGCCAGCAGCTAAATTTGGGGTCTTTCTAACCCATTTTGAACTTGGTAAATGATCATTTATGTACCAAACGTTATATCTTTATCCTTATTGCAATATATCTAGTTGAGTCATATTATTGTGGTTGCTCTGCCCGCCAGCTAAAAATGAAAACTGTCACCTTTCATAATAGAAATAAATATAATGACTGCAAGTCATCCACAAAGTCGAAGGCCATGGTAAATTGCACACGGCGGAGTCTATCCATCCATCCATCCATCTATTTTCTACCGCTTGTCCCTCTCAAGTAAATTGTTTATTGCAGCTCTACTAGAGCTGATTCGATATGTGCAGGTGTACCTAATGATTAGGCCAATGAATGTATTTGATTCCAGGTGTGCAACCAGGCCTCCTTTTGTTGTTCTGCATTCTATTGAAATGAATAAATCATATTTATACATTTTCATAATCCTACCCAACTGGTTAATTCCCCTGTTTTTTTCTTTAGATGCCCATTGTGCAGCAGGTGAATTGGATAGTGTATCTCAGCACTGTTGGTTTGTGTGTGTGAGTGCAAAGCGGCTGTTCTCTACCATACAAAAAAAAGTAAAGGACTGTTCAAGCGGGTGTGCACTTCCTGCCCGCTCACATCTGTGCTTCCACCGTGGGTTCCGTCGTTGCTCCTCATTGTGCTGAGGGGGGGTGCCCTTTCAGCACAATGAGCATCATGTTGTTGGATTGCTCACCTCACCTATCAAACATACCCTTTAAAGTGAAGGAAGATTGGGTGTCACTAATCTGTTATATCTCGCTGTGTGAGCACAGATGTCAGAGTCTGTTAGACAGCTTAGACGAGCCAAACTATTTGTGATATTGTTTCCTCTGTTAAAAGTAAAGACAGACACATTTGATTTGAAAAATTAAGCTAGATGAACAGAGGTGAAGGCTCAGTACTTGGTCATCACATAAAGCCTTTTTTTGACTTGATGAAACAGTGATAAGAATGCACGCCAAGTGACTTACTGTCGGCTTCCCTCCGCCGTCTGATTCCAGGAGCTGGACGTGAAGGCCGGTGGAGGCTGCGTGATGACCGTCGGCGAGATGCTGCGCTCGTTCCTCACCAAACTGGAGTGGTTCTCCACTCTGTTCCCCCGCATCCCCGTGCCCGTGCAGAAGAACATCGACCAGCAGATGAAGGCCAGGCCACGCAAGATGGTTCAGAAGGAGCCGGTGGAGGAAGAGGAGGATTTCGGGGAGGCGGGGAGGCAAGGCGAGCGCAGACGTTCCAGGTAGTAAACTTTTTTTGTCGAACTTTGCTTTTCTTTTTACATAGAATTATAAAGTTAAATTATGTTGATGTCACTGCAGTATTTTGTCAATATTTACTTTTCAGTCTCTCCAGTTTTTTTTATTTGTGCGTCCTAAAATGCCGAAATTCGCAGTAACTTTTCCAGATAGTTGCAAAGTTTTTAGCCTGAATTTTTTTTAATAAGATTAACTCGTGTGGTGTCATGGTTGTTTAAACAATGTGTAATGTGTTTAAGTGTATCAAAAATTGTTGAACAAATACTGTTTATGTTTCACTTGTTTTATACCAGAAATACTTCAAAGTAAGTGGCGGAAGATAAATTGTCAAATTACTGTACTGTGTTAATTAATTATAAGTAATAATAGCAATAATTACCATATTTTCTGCACTATTAAGTGCACCGGTATATAAGCCGCACATTTTAGGGGGGGAAATATGTTTCCATATATCAGCCGCACCGGACTATGAGCTGCAGATATATACGTTGTGAAATGAGTTATTTACAGAGAAACATTTTGTAAATGTTTAATTAGATACCGTAATTGTTTTCCAAAGGTGTCTGTAACACAGCAGTAAAACGGTTGATCAAACAAAACAGAATTTATCGTCATGGACCCACCGGCTCCGAAAGCTAGCTCTCCAATCAGCTAAACAGACTCAATAACTCCACGGTCATGTTTAGGTGAATTTACTGAGGAGTTTGTAAAACTGAAACAATACAAAGAGAATGCCGTTGTAAGTTAATAATACTAACATAGAAACGCTTTGGACGACTAGAAGATGGAACAGCACTACGACTTCCGGATGGAAGGACACTGCAGTACCTGCAGTGAGCGAACGTGTCCAAAAAAATGGCGGCATAGCGTTTTATAAGCCGCATAGGGAAAAAGTAGTGGCTTAAAGTCTGGAATTTATGGTAATTATAATTACAGAACTAGACACCACCAAAGGCTTCCTTGTTGTCTGCTGTCTACTCTTGTCAGCGAAATGCAAACATTGTCTGTGTATGTTTTGCGCTTAAAGTGTTTTCCCATTTTAAACATTCATTTATGTTCCAATTGATTTGTCCCAGCACTGTAAGAGGATTTGTCAACTGGTAAGAGCGATCTGTAGCGATCATTTTTGTTGGTAAATGACATGAGAGATTATCACACGTCAACATCTCTAACATGTCAATGCTGCCTCTTTACTAGCTCAGCATTGCAAATGGAAATCTGTTCTCAATTGTCTCACCATGGATAATTAAAGGTTATATAAATACACGTAAACTAGGAAGTAAATGTTATTACCGTATATGGCATTATCAAGAAGGCTGCTGTAGACAGGAACAGGAAGTAGGTCTGAGCTATGCAGGAGGATTGTCCCGTTTGAGCATTAAAGAGTTGATAGATTACACGTTGTTGTTCCTGCTTCATCAACACAAGAAACAAACATTTGTTTTTCAAAATGGCGAGCAAACTTCGTGAGTGCCCAAAATCCAGGATGACCGCCGTGGAAATGAACTTTTGAATGGTTTGACATACAATGATGCACAATACATGATTTCAGAGCTAATTTTGGTCAAGGAATACATAACTGGTGGTTATGTAATAATATGACCTATTTTTGACCGTCAAATCCAAGATGGCGGCCAGTTTTCAGCTCAAAATGTTTTCTTTAAATTTTGTAAAAATCGGCTAAAGTCTTCATAATAAGCTCTACTCATGATGAGTTGAATAATACACAATATAAATACACAGAAGTAATCTCTGAAGTAAATAAAGTCAATGTTTGTGTAGTTGTTATGTGGTTTCCCAGTAAATAGGGTAGGCTACTGAGGATACACTATGTGACCTGCTCTATCGAAATTAGTCACAAGTCACAAAAAGATTTGTTGAGTAATATACACTAGCGGAAAGAGAAGATTCTTAGCTTACCAATGTCATGGTTCTACTCCAAATATTAAGCCTGCTATGCCCTACTAGTTTATGGGGGAAAAGTTACTCAAACACATGTACAGCACTGCTTGCAGGCAAAATAGGCAAGGCAAGTTTATTTGTATAGCACAATTCGTACACAGGGAAATTCAAAGTGCTTTACAGAAACAGAATTACACAGCAGAATTACATTGAGGAACAAAACATAAAATAATCATTATTTCAATTAAAATGGAAAAGTGCAGATAAAATACTTCTAATTGACATAAAATAGAATGCTCACACTTTGCTGCAGTTGCTAACTTCAATCTAAAGCCTGTTTCATTTATACACATAAAAATTATATTTCCCAATCTTTCATTTATACACTTAGAATGTATATTTCCCCATTTAAATTAGGATTCCATTCACTTCTAACATGTTACAAATTCTTCCAGCGGCTATGTGAGATACTTTCCCTCCCAAAGAAGGACAAAGCACACACTCTCCTATGAATGTGTCCTAAAATGTGGCAAGCCTTGTAATACCACTGATAGCATAAATCAAGGCAAATGGGACAGCTTATAAATCAAATACCTAAAATGGTCAGGACTTGATAAATTTGCTGATGTTTACCCCACCACCTCCTGAGAAGATGGGCCAAGCAATCACTACTTGCATTTGTCATGTTATATTTCTATCTCATCTTCACGGGCAGCACGGTGGTACAGGGGTTAGTGCATGTGCCTCACAATACGAAGGTCCTGAGAATTCCTGAGTTCAAACCCGGGCTCGGGATCTTTCTGTGTGGAGTTTGCATGTTCTCCCCGTGACTGCGTGGGTTCCCTCCGTGTACTCCGGCTTACTCCCACCGCCAAAAACATGCACCTGGGGATAGATTGATTGGCAACACTAAATTGGCCCTAGTGTGTGAATGTGAGTGTGAATGTTGTCTGTCTATCTGTGTTGGCCCTGCGATGAGGTGGCGACTTGTCCAGGGTGTATCCCGCCTTCCGCCCGAATGCAGCTGAGATAGGCTCCAGCACCCCCCGCGACCCCAAAAATGTACAAGCGGTAGAAAATGGATGGATCTTCACAAGTACTTGAGCAAGACAGGCGACGCAAAGATAAGGAAAGTGAAGGTGCTCAGTGTTCAATATCTGAAATGCCTGCTCAGAGTGATGTTGATGGTGAAGTGGCAGAGAGACCAAAGCGAAAGCGCCAGTACCAAAAGTACCAAAGTGCCTTCGTTCATCAGTAGGTAGGCCTCTCCATGACAAAACAAAATGTGTATGGTGCCTGCAAGGTATGGACATGAAGCACCCAAGCAGGAAGCGAGGCCAGGTTTTAAGAATCAGCTTACTTGTCTGCATGGCACTCCTTCAAGCGCCACACAATCATAGAAGAGGCAAAGCTCAGGGTTCGTCTCTCACGGCTAGTTGAGTCAACGGTGATGATGAAGAATAGTGATTATGCCTCCGGTTCTCAACAAACGTCAACAAGTTGTTACATTAGCCTATATAGTTTTCTTAGCTTAATTTACATCCACCACTACTCTTTTTTTTTTTTTTTTTTTTTTTTCTGTAGTGTTTTCTACCAACCTTTGCCCTCCACCTTATTTCCTTTTTATTTTTACAATATGTTTCCATCCACCGATTTTCTACCACTTGTCCCTTTCGGGGTCGCGGGGGTTGCTGGAGCCTATCTCAACTACAGTTGGGCGGAAGGCGGGGTGCACCCTGGACAAGTTTCCACCTCATCGCAGGGCCAACACAGATAGATAGACAACATTCGCACACTAGGGCCAATTTAGTGTTGCCAATCACCCTATCCCCAGGTGCATGTCTTTGGAGGTGGGAGGAAGCCGGAGTACCCGGAGGGAACCTATGTAAACTCCACACAGAAAGATCCCGAGCCCGGGATTGAACTCAAGACCTTCGTATTGTAAGGCACATGTACTAAACGTGCTTCCCTACAATATCTTTGATATTTGAAATTATATTTTCACTTTGACATTATATGGTTCAGTTTTTGTGTTAGCCAGAGAGAGATGTTGCCTTCAAATCTGCCCTTAAGGCCGTCAGACTGTTTATTGTTGTATTTCTAAAAAAAAATTAACAAAAAAAAACAAAAACAAAACCTACCTTTTGATTGTTCACCTTGTCTGCTAAGGGAGCTTGAGCACCTCCGTGAACCCTGAGAGCTATGCCGATAGAAGAAAACTCCTAGCAGGTCCAAATAAGCACAGTCAGACAACCTTGCATTTGGGGCCAATAACACAGGGGTATTCATATCTCTGATCTTCACAGATAGATGGAGTATGGTGGAAGATACCCACCTATCCCCTGTGTTCATAACTCCATTCATCCTGAATAGAGCTTTCATTAAAGCCTAATATGAAGGCTCTGGCTGATTTAAAAAAAAAAAAAGAACACAACACAATTTTAAGCCTAAAACTGGCAGTCATCTTGGATTTGAAGATCAAAAATAGGTCATTTCATTACATAACCACCAAATGTGTATTCCTTGACCAAAATAAGCTCTGAAATCATGTATTGTGCGTCATTGTAGGTCAAACCATTCAAAAGTTCATTTCCATGCTGGCCATCATGGATTTTGGGCTTTCATAAAAATGTTCCCACCATTTGGAAAAGTACACCACGGCCAAATTTTTTTAGTAACCCCCCTAGATGAAAAATGCATTGAGAAACGGACCTTTCCTCTCCACGATCACGGAAATGTCTGAGATGACCCAAC
Organism: Nerophis lumbriciformis; assembly: GCF_033978685.3. Classification (NCBI taxonomy): domain Eukaryota; kingdom Metazoa; phylum Chordata; class Actinopteri; order Syngnathiformes; family Syngnathidae; genus Nerophis; species Nerophis lumbriciformis. Next base: position 1,725,862 of record NC_084566.2, read on the forward strand.
TAAGCCGCAAAAAATTCAAAGTCTTATATAAGTGATATAATGAAGTCAACACATGATATAAGTGTCTATATTAGCCTACTGTCAAAATGACTGTGTCGCAGGCTGACAAATCTTTGTTGACAGAAATGTTGAAATGTAATATTTAGTCTACCCGTTTTTACAACATTGGAAAACACAGGCTTCTCAGAGGGTGTGATAACTCTTCTAAATTACTGGTTTAGAATGGCCAAAGGTATAGATGTGTGTGTCCAAGTTAAAGGACACGGCAGGATGTCTTCTTCTAATGTATTTAGAACTATCTATGCAAGCTGGGTTACGTTTGCTGTGGTCTATAACGGCACACAAACAACTATCAGAAATGCAGGCAAATATTACATACAAGTAATATGTCATGAGAAATGCATATATAAATTAAATACACAGAGGACATGGGAAATTAAATGAGCTCAAATATATCTACAAGTGACGCATAATGATGCATTACGTACATAAAGTTAGCCTAAATAGCATGTTAGCATCGATTAGCTTCCAGTCATGCACTGACCACCAAAATTAGTAGGACAAAACAGCGCTCACCAAATACTCTCATCAGAGAATCATGTTTAACATAAACAGTGGGATTTCTAACATTTAGGGAGGTTTGTCATGTTGTCCTCCTACAGAAGCAATATTTAAAACAAAAATATCTTTTTCTATTTTCATACATTTCTGAAAAAGGTCCAGGGAGCCACTCGGGCGGCGCTAAAGAGCCGCAGGTCGCAGACCCCCGGATTAGACGGTTGACATGTGCATTTGAGTGCAGCTCAGAGCCGAAATGGATTGGCAAAAATATGCAGAGGTGTTACGAGACTGCGCATAATTTGCGTAGATTTGTTAACTTTACGTGAACTGGCGTCAGAGCCGGCCCAAGGCATAAGCGTACTAAGCGCTTGCTTAGGGCCCCGCGGCCACCAGGGGGCCCCCAAAAGCAATTAACAAAAAATTATTATTCTTTTATTTTTTTCCATGTACGAGTCTGACTGATGATTTCTAAATGATCAAAGATATATTATTGTACAAAAACACAATTTTAGGTCAACATTTTTGCACATTGCTGTTTCAGGTTTTTGTTACCAAAATAATAAAGTGAATCAGAATCAGCTTTATTGTCCAGTTATGTTTAACACACATGGAATTTAACTTCAGTAGACTGCGCTCTCTTTGTACAAAGTAAACATTAAATATGAACAATTAACTATAAATATAAACTAGTAATTAAAGACTAATATGTACAAGACTGATGAGACAAGATGACACTTACTGTAAATACAAAGCTTTATCACTTGGACTGTTCAACCCCAGGCCACTCTTGTAGCTGAATGTTTTCTACATTTTAAGATTAGGAACCATATGTGGCACTCTGGACATCATTCGTTCATTCATTGGTATTATTTATGTTCTTAACTGGGCCACCCCCATATCTTTATAAATGACATGTCATTTGTAAAGACATGCCAGGCTGACAATAATATAAACAACACTGCCAGAGCCGCAATGAGTTTATAGTAGGTGTGTGAATGATCAATCAATATTATTGGCAGAAATAGAGGGCCCCAAAATCAAATTTTGCTTAGGGCCCCATGGAGGCTTGGGCCGGCACTGACTGGCGTGATCGGGAAATTGCAGGTTCCTGGAGAGACTGACTGATAGGTAGCATTGCTGTTAATTGTTGCTTTTGTTTTCATTGACCAGGACCCCCAGGCGGACCCCAAGCCCAAGGCGCTCTCCGAAACGGTCGAGGAGCCGGAGCCACCATCGCGAACGAGAGCGTCACGGCCCCAGCTTTGACCGCGAACTGGAAAGGGAGAGGGAACGCCAGAGGAAGGAGCGTGACGGCCGTGACAGGGACAGAGGGGACCGGGAAAGGAGGCGATCCCGCAGCGCGGAGAGGAACCACCAAGAACGGCGTGAGCGTAGAAGAAGTTGCAGCAGCAGCCGCGACCGAAGGAGAGAGCTGCGAGACAAAGAGCGTGACGCCGGCGACGACCGTAGCAAGAGAAAGGAGCGGGACCACCATCGAGATCGGCCCGCTGAGAAAGAGAAGTCCAAAGAGCGAAAGAGCAAAGGGGAAAGCGACGACAGGCGCCACAAAGACGACAGGGAGCGACACCGAGAAGAGCGCAAGGCCAAGAAGTCGAGCCGAAGTCGAAGCCGGGAGAAGCGGCACAAAAGCGGAGGCGAGGAGAAGAGCAGGAAACAGGATGGCAGCCACAGCAGAGAGAAGGAAAGAGACGGCGAGCAGCGCCCTCACAAACGCAGTCACAGCAAAGAGAGGAGCCATCACCAGCGAGAGTCCAGCAACAACAAACACGCCGAGCGGCGGAGGAGTGCGAGCGTCGAATAAATGTTTGTTTTTGTCTAAATCTCACTTTGTGCGAATGTCATCTTGTTTGAAAATATTGTTTTCTGCCTTTTAAACCTTGTAGCCCATTTTAGTTTCCACTTGACGTTCACAGTGGGGAACATTGTCATTTTGTATACCGTTCATTGTTTGGCCCCTGGAAAATATCATTTGATGTATATATTTTCAGACCGTCGACACATCAGTTGTGTTCGTTGAACAGGTTGGGCACAAGCTTTGCAAAAAGCCATGTTTAGCTGACTACTTTGATTTCCGAAGATGTCAATAATGCATCCATGTGAAGTTGTATTTGTAGATGTCCTGAGAATGTTTTAATCCCTCAAGGGAGTCTGCAAAGGGTTCAAGTGAGCCCACACCGAGACCCTCGCTTGTCACATGTCTCGATTGTTGCATTTTGTTTTCTAATAAAAAACAATTTTACAAAAATGTGGCAGTCCAATATGTTTTATTAGGAAATTCTAAATAATACTCTTATTTCCAACAAACTGGCAGTCAAAACACTGGACGTATAAAAAACAACTGATATATTACCTTTTACACAAGACTAATGTATATTTAACATAGTTAAAAATGCACTTTATTAATATTTTGAAATGTTTTTAATTTGTTATTGAAGTATTGTTTGTGTGAATTTTATCTCAAAAGAGGTTTTTATTTTTGTTTTCATTTGACTTCTTCCTGTCATGGCATACCGTCAGGTTTCCGTCGTTTCCTCTAGCTTCTGTAGCTCCTCCCCTTCCTCCTCACTTCCTGCTTGCGACGCTTAAAGTGAGTTGTGTCCTAATTAGTGTCGTGCTGTGTGTCGTTTTCTAACAAAAAAGAAAGGTTTAATTTTGTAATTATTGCCGTATATTGTTTTCTTTTAATATACCCTTAAGATATCAAGTGTCTTTGTGTTATTTTAACCGCTATTTTGAGCGCTACAAGCGTTTTGTTTGAGTGACAGTGTTGGCGCGATTTGTTTGAAACGGTCCTCCCTCATGTCACGTGACCACAGTACGTAGCCTGTATCCTGTTGGTAAAAAGTATGTTTTCTACGTGCAGGAAGCAGAACAGTACAAGGAGTTGCAGAAAAGGAGTTTATGTGACTTCCACGTCATTTTCAGGTATGTGTAATACTGTAAATGTGCACGTTGTCTTGCTTTTATTTAACTCCTTTCCCACGCAGTTCTTTATTTTGGCCGCTAGTCGGCAGTATTTACTCTTTGCATTTTATATTGAGTCAATACTGTATAACGGGTGTCAAACTCATTTGAGCTCAGGGGCCGAATGGAGTAAAACGTGTGCACAAGGACTATTAAAATCATGGCATTAAACCCCAAAAAATAAAGACAACTTCAGATTGTTTTCTTTGTCTTACTTTGGGCAAAAATAGAACAAACACATTCTGAAAATATTACAATAGAAATATAGATCCATGAAGGAGGGCAGTACGGTGTTAGAGGGGTTTGTGCGTCTGCCTCACAATACGAAGATCCTGGGTTCGATCCTGCGCTCTGGATCTTTCTGTGTGGAGTTTGCATGTCCTACCCGTGACTGCGTGGGCTCCCTCCAGGTTCTACGGCTACCTCCCACCAAAGACATGCACCTGGGGATAGGTTGATTGGCAACACTAAATTGGCCCTAGTGTGTGAATGTTGTCTGTCTATCTGTGTTGGCCCTGCGATGAGGTGGCGACTTGTTCAGGGTGTACCCCGCCTTCCGCCCGATTGTAGCTGAGCTAGGCTCCAGCGACCCCGAAGGGAATAAGCGGTAGAAAATAGATGGATGGATGGATGGATCCATGAAGGAAAGAAGAAAGGAATGAATGTTTATAACTGAATACATTTACATATGCATAAAAATGTGTTTTCTTTTGTATACTTTTTTTTACTGAATTAAGTAACGTTCATGACAACCTTTTTCCAAAACACAATATAAAATGTGAGATATAACAGAATAATGCATACATTTATCATTTGTTTTCAAAATAGTTTAAAAAAAAGTGGAACCCCAAAAATGTACTGTTGGACCCCATTTTTATGACTTGATGGAGTCCCTGGGACCCCATTTTGAAAATTCCTAGTGCCAACACTGATGGAGTAGTGGTGCGTGCAAAACAGCAGCAGGCGGCTGTGGCGGAGTCACAGAGAAGGAGTTTATGTGGTTTTTACTTTATTTTCAGAACAAAACCTCCTGTAAAGAAGTCCATTGTGTGATCGCCGTCGACAAACTCTTCACAAGTCCAGAGCATTTACATATACAAAGAAAAAGCCCACAGACAATACTACAAAGATTAAAAAAAAACTCTGCTTCTAAGATGAAGTAATAGAAGGTTTTTTACTAAAGACAACTAAGTTCTGTTACCTTGTAGTTGAATTGTAAAATACTGTACTAGCATCACAGAGAATCAATCAATCAATCAATGTTTATTTATATAGCCCTAAATCACAAGTGTCTCAAAGTGCTGCACAAGCCACAACGACATCCAGAGCCCACATACAGAAGGCGATAACAAGCTTGAAAATATTCTGGGTAACATTTTTGAATCTCTTGTAGTTCACCCTATTAACCCTTTACTGATTTGATTCTCAATGTATCGGTCAGTTTTAAGTTTTATCCGATGTAAAAACATATTTTTGTTAAAAGGTATAAAATGTTCTATGTATTGAAAGACACAGCTTTGTGTATTATTATCAACATTTAAGCCTTTTGGGTCTTTTTGCTACTTTCATGTTTTTTTGCTTATTTAATTGGGAGAAAAAGGAGCCACAGGTCACAAATGGCCTCTTGGCAGCATTTGCATATTTTATGTTTTTGCCATTTAAAAAATCATAGGTTATTATGACAAAAAGGCATGAAAACATATATTTCCAAAAAACATGTGCTTTGGTTGTATTGTTGAAAATGTTTAACATAGTGAAAAAAAATACAAACTTGACCTGTTTGGGACCTAAGGGTAAAAAGTGTCAATTTTAAAAGGGTTGATCAGTATGACTTTTGATTTTGATTTTGATATTTCTGGTGTTGTCATCGTCGTCCGGACAGAAGGGTGACACAGCACTGCGGTTGGATAAAAAGAGACATCAGAGACGCTTTACTGAACTAAAAGTTGCTTTATTACAAGCGAGTGTCATTATACAGGACTGCAGTTCCTGGAGGAGGTCAGGTCAAAAAATTAGGCACTTCTAACTTGGAGAAGTCAAACCATTAGCTTTTATATTCCTACCTCCTGTGTGTGTGTGTGCTGACTGAGTCAGGAGAGTGCATCCTGACCACAAAGGAAAAGTTTGTGTGTAAGTGACTGAAAAGAAAACAGATACAGGTCGTATCTTAGATGCTGGCATTAAGCTGAACGTGTAGTCTCTTCTCGCGGATAGGGCCATCACCTTTGCATACCCAGGTCCGATTTTATTGCCTTTTCTTCCGCGAGAACTACTCCAATCCACACACAAATGTCAGTACTAAAGGGCCCTATGTTATAATGTGCCCAAAATGAAATACCTACTATTTAAACTGGTGGTTTGCTTTCTCCAAGATGAATATAAACCTTCACCATATGCAAAACATAATGAGTTAATTAATTCACTACACTTTTTACCAATAATCAATTAAGTGCTGTGTTTCAATACTTTTGTCCATATAGTGCACAATTTTTAGTCAAAAAACTTTCTGTGTTGTATCAGATCTGAAGAAGGGCGTCGTCATGTTTCAAACCAGGGGTGCTCACAGTTTTTCTACAGGCGAGCTACTTTTCAATTGACCAAGTGGAGGGGATCTATCTCATTCATATATATAATTGATATTTATTAATTTTTGAAAGAGACGTTTTTGTTAACAAGTAAAGGTGTTCAATGATAATACAAGCATAAAGATTAATTTATTTCATGAAGACAATAATATAAGTTGGTGTATGACCTGATTCTGATGACTTGCATTGATTGGAATCAGACAGTAGTGATGATAACGTCCACATTTTCAAATGGAGGAGAAAAATAGTCCTCCTTTCTGTCCAATACCACATGAAAGTGGTTGCTTTTTGCCATTTTATTTGTCCAGCTTCCATACTCCTTTTTAAACACTTTAAAAGAAATACATTGGCAGCAAACTCTGTAGCTTGCTAGCTTGTGTGCACTAGCTTTTTGAGACTCTTATTTTGTTAGCTCAGGCAGGATGAAGCAGCGCTTTTATTGTGAAGACAGGAACTGTACGGTCGGTTTTTAGAGTTTTGACAGCAGGTACGCCGCGAGAGTGTTGAAATAAAAAGTGTTTCTTGCCTTCCTGTCGGTCATTTTTTATTAATAATGATCTGGCAGCAGCCAGTGTCATCTCACAAGACCCTTGGGTGCCGTGAATGTCAATCAAGTGACCAAAGTGACGTTTTGGCGAAGATTGATGATCGCTAATTTTAGGTCTATTTTTTTAATGCCTGGCTGGTGATGGACTGACACACCCTCCACCATTGACTGGTAGCTCGCGATTGACGTAATGGGCACCCCTGCTTCTAAGTCACGTTATGATCAAGACAAGTCAGTGGGTCTAGCGTGTTTGCAAACACGTAGGTTCTGACTCGGGTCCCATGTTGGTATCGTTCCTGGCCGACACCGTGAGGCAGTAAGTGGAGTTGGGGCTCAGATTTGTGAGGATGATGTGTTCTCCGACCACTGTTAGTTCCTCAGAACCGCCCTGCTGCTGCTTGATCAGCAGTTTGTAATTAGTGGCAGCGTCTGCACGCGACCACTTTGTGTCGACGACACCTGGCTTGGGCAAGGTGACGTGTATCCTCGGTGCTGTGAGGCCTTCTGGGAGGGCAAAGAGAAACTCATTTTACAGAAGGACTTCATCTGTAAGTGCTGCTTTGCACTAGTGGCTATTTTATATAATTGTTTTTCTTTTATATTCAATCAAATCAGCTACAAAATGTCATTCTTATATAATAATGGGTGGAAAACTTGAAAATATGTATTCATCAAATACTGTATCATATTCACCATAGTGTCCATAAGTCATTTGTCTATGGTAATTAATAATAAATAAACATAATATTTATACAGTGCTTTCCCTGGTACTCAAATAAGCTGTTCATTTTAATAATCACCATTTTCAAAATTAAAAAAAGGAGGAACATGCATAATATTATTATTATAAATAAATTATTCAACGTAGCTTAAACTTAATAGCTAAATAATTATAATATATACTTTAAAAAAAGTGCCTAGCACTTGAATTGATTTTATTTCTGGTAAGAAAATGAACAACTAAATATTTTTTTCTAATTTTATTAATACATATTATTTTGAAAATGTTACAATAAATGCATAAAAATGTTTTTTTTTTAAAATAATATTTTTATTAAAAAAGAAGAATATATAATATGTAACTGTTATTATAAAGGAATTAGTCAAAATATTTCACATTTATTAGCTGAATACATATAATATATACATTTTTTAAATACATGCCTTGTATTTATTTCTGGCAAGAAAATGAACAACTAAATAAATGTATCTAATTTTATAAATACATTTGTATTTTGAAAATGTTACGATAAATACATAGAAAACCTTTATATTCTGCACTGCCTTTTCTTTTTCCTGGTAAGAAAATACATTTATAAATGCATTGATATAGAATTGAGACTATTTGACAGTATTGTAATGTTTAATTCATTATAATTACTGAGTCACGTTTAAGAAGTTATCTAAATTAAAAATAAATACAATCATCTATTTCATGCATTATTAATTCAAATATTTTTCAGTTAAATGTATCACATTGCATTGCTTTTTTGTTTTTTTTCTGGTAAGGCTGAATTAAATTGCCCAATGAATCGGTTAATGACTGAACATATTTCCTATTTTCTTATTTAATGTAGAGTAGTTAAAATGCCATCTTTATCAGCATACAGTACTCACCACTGTTAGTGAGGTCTCTTTTCCTGCGCGCAAGTAAATTCACTGGAGAAGAAAAAAAATAACTTGGTCAGAATCTGAAAATGCTTAACAAGTCCGGCGTGTGTCTCCTATTCCACGCCAGCATCGGCTCCTACCTGCTGTGACGCTCGCTCCTTCGCTTTCTCCGGCTGCATTGCTGGCTGTGACCAGCAGGTCTGCAGAGGGGATGCCGGGGGGTAGCGAGCAGGACAATCCTGGGGTGGTGCACAGCTGGGAAGTGAGCGAAACGGTTGGCGTGTACACAGAGTACATGGTGGCAAACACTGCCGGGTCCCAGGAAACGACAGTGACGGAGTCGTTACTGTACATCACGTTCAACGGTGGACACGGGACTGGAGAAAAAAAACAGAAACTGAGCGTTGTTATCTTTGCAAAGGCATATTTCTCGAAGTGTATACTGTAGATCAGTGGTTCTCAAACCAAGTACCACCCCAGAAAACTCTTGGCTCTCCAAGTGCCACCATAATGACCACCATTGAAATACAGTAGCGTAGTAGGCCTAAGTATTCATCAAAAACAAGGCAGATATTTTATTTACCAAGTATATTTAATATTTGTGGCCACTGTAACTTTACACACAGTTTAAACAGTAACACTGTGTTTGACTATAGGAAAATAAAATTGTAATAATGAATCCAAATGTTTGGCGTTACTACTAGATGAAGCTCGCGTACCACTAGTGCAGGGGTCGGCAACCTAGAATGTTGAAAGAGCCATATTGGACCGAAATACAAAAATAAATCTGTCTGGAGCCGCATATACCGGTAATTAAAAGCCTTATATAAGTGTTATAATGAATACAACA
>NC_084566.2:1737500-1852500 GCF_033978685.3 Nerophis lumbriciformis
TCATGATCGATTAGTTGTGCCTGGAGAAACTGGAAATTATAACTTTGCTAGCTGGAAGCTACATATGTAGCTATTTTCAATAGCTACATATGTACCTTCTAGGAAATGATAACTTTTCTAGCTGGAAGCGACATATGAAAATAGCAGCCTAAGCAGGGAAGCCCAGACTTCCCTCTCCCGGGCCGGATTTTGGACGCTGGGGGGCCGTATCCGGCCCGCGGGCCGTAGTTTGGGGACCCCTAAAGCTTGGTGATGTATCAGATATGTCAGATTGGTGTGTTTAGTTTTTTTTACCCTTCTCGTTCATATTTCGCTGTTTGTTGCTTTTTTTGTGTGATTGTAAAATATGTCGATGTAGAGGGGGTGTGAAGTTCATATGTTGTCAATATTCAGTGTTTTATCGTTCATAGTTAATATTGTAGATCGCACTTTCTTTATTTTCATGTACATTCTGGGTGTCTCATTCAGTAAAAAAATTTAAAATTCCATTCCGTTTTTTAAGGCGGTCTATCATAAAGTTTTTAGTATTCAGACATTATTGTGAGGTTTTGTATTAGTGTTCCTAAAAATCATATATACCGGCCCCCAGACACATTCTTTTCTCTAAATTTGGCCCCCGAGTTAAAATAATTGCCCAGGCCTGATCTAAAAGCTTATTTTTATTTTGAATAGGCATTTTACGTGCCACATCCTTGAATTCATCCGTATTTGTCCCTTGGTGGAAAAAAGTTTGGATCTGATTGTGTACCTAACGCGTGTGAAATCTACCTGTTGTTCCGTTAAGAGGCCCGGATCGGTCACTGCTTCCGGCTGCGTTTCTGCTCTCCACGGTAGCCGCGTACCACGACCCGCAAGGAAGCGGGATCTCAAATGAAGTCCTGTTTGTCCAATAGGACGACACCTCAAACTGGGCCTGGTCGTCTCCCAGCAGGTTCCCTTCTAGAGCCAGCATGTACTCCGTGTCGGCACAGCTTTTGTCCGTCCAATTGAACCTCAGTAACTGGACGTCCGCATACATGGTCACATACTGCACCTCCACAACATCTGGAGGACAAGGGGCTGAAAAGGAGGGAGACTTCATATTAGGGCTGTCAAAAATAACAAGGTAACTCATGTGATTAATCACAAAAAGCCTATCGCATTAATCATGTACAGTACAGGCCAAAAGTTTGGACTCACCCTTTCCTTCAATGCGTTTTCTTTATTTTCATGACTATTTACATTGTAGATTGTCACATCAAAACTATGAATGAACACATGTGGAGTTATGAAAATAAAGAAAATGTGTTGAATGAGGAGAAGGTGTGTCCAAACTTTTGGCCTGTACTGTATACAGAGCCGGCCCAAGGCATAAGCGTACTAAGCGCTTGCTTAGGGCCCCGCGGCCACCAGGGGCCCCCCAAAAGCAATTAACAAAAAAATCTTATTTTTAATTTTTTGCATGTACGAGTCTGACTGATGATTTCTAAATGATCAAAGATATATTATTGTACAAAAACACAATTTTAGGTCAACAGAGTGCTGCTGCTGATCTAGGCTTAGTGATTCTTCCTGCCTCTCTTTAAATGTAAAGCTGCCTCTGCTGCACCTGTGACGTTTGCCGCCTGCTATGGCGTCACATTAGTGCCAAAAATCCGAGCGCATAAAAACTGTTATCGCGCGCTGATTCTCCACTTCGTGCGCGCGCGCGACACCCTTTTGCGCGCGTGTGGTGCCTTTTTGCGCGCGCGCCGTCTCGGTCTGTGCGCTGGCATGTTTCGTTTTGGCACTTTGGGGGCGGGTATGCTTAGACGGCCCCTTCTTTCTGATTGGTCAGGCGAAACGCTCAGAGCCAATCAGAAGTATAGCAGGGCGGGTCATCGTCAATATGTATCAAGATTGTTATAGGCGCAAAGTTTTCACTTCTTCTTGAACATTTGTTTTCTAATTTATGGAATTTCTTTTGATTCAGCCATAAAATTAATGAAATAATCTTTGAATTTTGTTTTTAAAATGTTAAAAATAGCCTTTTAATAATTTATTCTGAAACAGTTTAAAATAATCAGAGAACTGACTATCACTGACCCTACACAACTATGTTGCACAATTAAGTCATTTTTTTTTTATAGCGAAAGAGGTCATTTCAACAGGTGCAGCATCCTATGTCATATCTACATGTAATAAGATTTGTAACAAGGCAAACCGTTTGTAAATTGGTTGAAAATCGAGCAAGTTATGGTAATTTAATTGGTACATGTACTAATTAAATTACCATAACTTGCTTTGACATCAATGTAATGATTGAGGCTAGCTGTCCGAGGTAAGATGGCTACAACGTTGCTACGCTGGAGAATGATTGGTCATATGAACAATGCTCAGAGCCAATCAGAAAGGAGGGGCTGTCTAAGCATACCTGCCCCCAAAGTGCAAAAAAAAAAATGACAGCGCGAGGAGAGATGCCAGGAGTACACAGAGAGCGCACAGACCGAGACGGCGCGCGCGCAGAAAGGCACCGCGCGCGCGCAAAAAGACACCACGCGCGTGCAAAAGGGTGTCGCGCGCGCACAAAGTGGAGAATCAGCGCGCGATAACAGTTTTTATGCGCTTGGATTTTTGGCACTAATGTGACGCCATATCTTTCCTCTCAGATTCAGACAGGACTGAGCAGGTGATCAGAGGACCACTGTCTATTAAGGAGAACTTTTCATTCCCCAAACGGCATGATGGCCCAAGTTTTCATTATCATTATACCTACAGACAGCTAGTCAATGGGGAAAAAGTCAAGCGTAGCTGGCTGACTTATTCAAGAAGTAAAGATGCAGTCTATTGCTTTTGCTGCAAATTATTTTCCAAAAAGTCCTTAAAACTGGCAGCCGAGGGACAGCGGGATTGGGTCAACATAGGTGCACTGCTGAAACAGCATGAAAACAGTGAAGATCATTGTAGCAACATGGTGAAATGGAAGGATTTTGCCTTGTGTCTTTCAAAGGGGAAAACTATTGATGAATTTAACTTCAGTAGACTGCGCTCTCTTTGTACAAAGTAAACATTAAATATGAACAATTAACTAAAAATGTAAACTAGTAATTAAAGACTAATATGTACAAGACTGATGAGACAAGATGACACTTTTACTGTAAATACAAAGCTTTATCACTTGGACTGTTCAACCCCAGGCCACTCTTGTAGCTGAATGTTTTCTACATTTTAAGATTAGGAACCATATGTGGCACTCTGGACATCATTCGTTCATTCATTGGTATTGTTTATGTTCTTAACTGGGCCACCCCCATATCTTTATAAATGACATGTCATTTGTAAAGACATGCCAGGCTGACAATAGGATCATGTAAACAACACTGCCAGAGCCGCAATGAGTTTATAGTAGGTGTGTGAATGATCAACAATCAATATTATTGACAGAAATAGAGGGCCCCAAAATCAAATTTTGCTTAGGGCCCCATGGAGGCTTGGGCCGGCACTGACTGTATATACACAGATTAATCACGCAATTGATCTTTTTGACCTTAACCGCGGAAGGTCGTTATATGGTCAAAGATCAGGTCGATGCCTAATAGGTCAAAGATGCAAAGGTGAGGTGTGCCTCCATTCCGTTTCAAAAGACACCCTGACTGGACTTTGGATAAAACCATTATTTATTGTTGTTCAACCTCCATCACTCAGGCTTTTGAGTTTTTACTAGCTGCTTTTGATGTCATCCAGGCTTGCTTATTTGATCTTAAATTGGTTTTAAATACAGATAAAAGCAAGGTAATGGTTTTCTCTCATTCAAGGGTGCTACTGGAAAATATTCCAAATATTGTAACATCAAATGGAAACCCTATAGAGCAGGTCTTAAATTACAAGTACTTGGGTTTTACTCTTGATCAGGAGCTTTCATTTAAAGCCCATATTAACAACTTGGTCTCAAAGCTTAGGGTAAAGCTTGGTTTATTTTTTAGAAATAAAAACTGCTTCTCTCATAAAGTCAGAAAGAAATTGGTGACAGCGACTATCTTGCCCGTAATTGATTATAGAGACGTGCTTTATTTTAGTGCTTCATCTAAATGCGTCCAGTCCTTGGACACTATTTTTCACTCAGCACTAAGATTTGTTACTGGCTGTCATAGTCTCACCCACCACTGTCAACTGTATATGAAAGCAGACTTATCTTCATTGAGTGCACACAGATACACACATTGGCTGACTATCATTTGTAAGGCTCTTATAGGTTTAATGCCTCCATACTTGTGTACTTTGTTACAAAGAAAAAACAGCTCTTATGCATTACGCTCTAACAATTTGTATGTTTTAACTGTTTCCCATGTACGGACTGAATTTGGCAAAATAGCTTTTGGCATTGCTGCCCCTCTGGCATGGAATGCATTGCAGACGAAACTGAAACTCACTTCCATTTGGAGCCTTCCGTTCGGTCCTGAGGGACAGACAGCAAAAGACGTTTGCACAGTGCCTGTATTTTTAAAAGGTGTAAATCTTTATTGTTTTACAGTTCTCTTTTATGTATTTTAAAAATTTATGTCTTAACGTATTACTTTTTGAAACTGCTCTGTGACATGTGCTGTTGACCTCTTGGCCAGGTCACCCCTGTGAAAGAGATCTTGGGTTTCTTATCTGATTAAATAAAGGTTCTATAAACTTATTTAAAAAAATAAAATAATTATTATTATTTTAAGGAGCCATATGTAATCATTTTCATGTCAAGTCATCATTAAATGTCCCTGATATGTCAAAATGCATGAATAAATAATGTTCTTTTCCAATACCTTTATAACTGATAACAGTAGTTCAGCCTGTTGGCCTTGGCTCGCCATCAAAGTAGGCCTATGCCATATATAATATATTATTATATATCATTATTTGGATGGTGATCCGTGCGGTCAAACTACATTTTTAGCAGGGTAATGCCAACAATCTGTCTCGACTACAATATTGCTGCGTAACTTTACAAATACATTTAACCAGTGCTTTCATGCTTTTATTTCTATCTTTATCTATGTTACTGTTTGATCTACTGTTTATCTAGTGAGTGTCATGTTTTCATTTGTATTTAAATTTTTTATTATATATTCTAACTTTCCAATTTTTTTTTTAATTATTATTATTTTTTTAATACTTTTAGCACTTTGACATTTTAACAAATGTAAAGTGCGTTACAAATGTAATTCATTATTATTATTATTGTTGTGTCCTTGGGCCACCCATGCTGGTTTAAAAATGTAACTTAGATAATGGGTTTCATAATGTAAAGCGCTTTGAGTCACTAGAGAAAAGCGCTATATAAATATAATTCACTTCACTTCACTTCACATTTGGCTAATGGACATCAGTAAAATTTGGCATAATTACTTAGTAAACCATCTTGCAAGAAGCATAAACAAAAGAAAACTACAGCGTAGGACTCGCCGATTGCCGTTTGAAGTTCTTTGCCGTAGGATTGGGATTCTGGCAACCTCAGTCATGGAGAGTGGGAGGGGACTACAGAATTTTGACTGTGATTGCAGTAGCATTTCTGGCCACATTACCACACATGGCACCTTTGATGGAGTGCACGGGTCACCAACCTTTTTGAAACCAAGAGCTACTTCTTGGGTACTGATTAATGTGAAGGGCTACCAGTTAGATACACACTTAAATACATTGCCAGAAATAGCCAATTTGCTCAATTTACGTTTAACTCTATGTTATTATTAATAATTAATGATATTTATCTTTGTGGAAACACTGATCATCTTAATGATTTCTCACAATAAATATATATAGAAACAGATAAATATCAATATGTAACACTTTATTTTTATATTTTCTCTAAGTGCACATTTTTCAAATTGAACATTTTCAAATGATCACTTCTAAGACAGTCTTGTGAAATCACAATATCCCATTTTAACTAGCTAGCTACTAACACTTTTGAACAAATCATGAATTACTTTGCACCATGTTTGTACAAATAATAACTCATGTAAAATACAAAAGTCAACTCTCAAATTTTTTAATAAATCATGCCACACTTTGTAATTTTTCCTGATAAAGATTAATTTTAGAATTTTGATGACATGTTTTAAATAGGTTAAAATCCAATCTGCACTTTGTTAGAATATATAACAAATTGGACCAAGCGATATTTCTAACAAAGACAAATCATTATTTCTTCTAGATTTTCCAGAACAAAAATTTTAAAAGAAATTCAAAAGACTTTGAAATAAGATTTAAATTTGATTCTACAGATTTTCTAGATTTGCCAGAATATTTTTTTTGAATTTTAATCACAATAAGTTTGAAGAAATATTTCACAAATATTCTTCGTCGAAAAAACAGAAGCTAAAATGAAGAATTAAATTAAAATGTACAGTATTTATTATTCTTTACAATAAAAAAAACATTGATTTAAATTGTCAGGAAAGAAGAGGAAGGAATTTAAAAGGTATATGTGTTTAAAAATCCTAAAATAATTTTTAAGGTTGTATTTTGTCTCTAAAATTGTCTTTCTGAAAGTTATAAGAAGCAAAGTAAAAAAATAAATGAATTTATTTAAACAAGTGAAGACAAAGTCTTTAAAATATTTTCTTGGATTTTCAAATTCTATTTGAGTTTTGTCTCTCTTAGAATTAAAAATGTCGAGCAAAGCGAGACCAGCTTGCTAGTAAATAAATAAAATTTAAAAAATAGAGGCAGCTCACTGGTAAGTGCTGCTATTTGAGCTATTTTTAGAACAGGCCAGCGGGCGACCTGGTGCCCGTGGGCACCGCGTTGGTGACCCCTGATGTAGTGCATTCAAGTAACACATTTTAAAAAATGTTTCTAGATGAGATTCTGACAAAAACTAAAAATTGTGTCCAATTATTTGGGTCTTTTTTTTAGTTAATTTAAATCATGCGATCGAGTAATAACTTGTGATTAATCCAAATGCAAATGTGTTGATTAATCTGATTAACACAATCAATTGTTTGACTTCATATATTATCAACTTTCACTAGAAAACATAAGAAATGTGGGTTACTTGCTCCCGTCTCCACGGGGTCGCTGAAGGAGCTGTTGCACATGCCGTCTGAAGCCTGGACGGAGAAGTTATAGAGGACCCCGCAATCCAGATTCTGGATGGTACATGTGGGATACGTGCTCTGGCAGTGGAGCATTTGTCCGCTCCACGCCTCAGCACAGGCATGGTAGTCCACAGCATTGTCACTGGGGGTCCAGGAGAGCACTGCAGACTGATTATTGCAGTGGAAGGTCACTGAGACATCATCTGGCTGACAGGGACCTGCACACATAAATGGTACTCAATTTACCTTTGAAATGTACCACATTAGCGTGACGCATTTGCTACAGAAACATGAATTAATTTATGAACTACCGCATTTTCTACGACTTAACTTTCGCCTGTCCCACTAAACACACCAATAAGCTTTGTTATAGTACATTAATGCACATTTCAAATGTAAATGTGCCAGATTGTAGCCAAAGGCTAATTTCCATCTGCAGGGTCATTGTATATAGCAGGGGTTCTTAACCTTTTTGACCTCAGGACACAACCTTTCCACTACAGAGGGAGCCCGGGGACCACTTCAATATTAACACTGAATTAGTAATCTTACTCGTGATTTTGAACATAATCAATAATTATATCCAACCCACTTACAGTTTACAGTTTAGTTTTAATCACAAAGGTTATACAAATAAACCTTAGGCGTAGGTCAGGCTGATTTGAAAAATAAGTACTAACCAAATAAACAATACATTTTACATATAATATGCATTATATTGTGCTAAAATAAATGAACTAAAATAATAATAAATATGTTTCTTAACTAAACTAAACTGTCAATTGCAAATGAAAATACAGCTTCACCACTTTAGTCATAATTTTTGCGCTTAAGAAATTCCTCTACGACATTAGCGCCGGACTTCTTCTGTTTGTTTTATAGTGTCATTACTGCCACAGGTGGTGGAAAAGTGTATCACAACTGACTACGGCTGCTGAAAAACACGGCCTGGTGTGGTGGGTAGAGCAGCTGTGCCAGAAACTTGAGGGTTGCAGGTTCGCTCCCCGCCTCTTGCCATCCAAATCACTGCCGTTGTGTCCCTAGGCAGGACACTTCACCCTTGCCCCCAGTGCCGCTCACAGTGGTGAATGAATGATGGGTGGCGGTCAGAGGGGCCGTAGGCGCAAACTCGCAGCCATGCTTCCGTCATTCTACCCCAGGGCAGCTGTGGCTACAAATGTAGCTTACCACCACCAGGTGTGATAGAATGATGGGTTCTCACTTCTCTGTGAAGCTCTTTAAGTGTCTAGAAAAGCGATATATAAGTCTGATCCATTATTATTATTACATATTACATTCTAGGGGGCGCTCTGGGCTGCGAGCTGTCATCAAACATGCTAATTTTTTTGCTGTTTTTTTCTGCCACACATGGAAAGCCGGTCCGTGAAGATAATAACAGGCCGCGTACAATTAGCGGGATTTGGCTGAATTTGCCAGAATTGGCGTCATCGCAAATTCCTGGAGGGACTGTGTTATGTGAGTTTTTGCAAGTTTTCCTGCTAAGTAGTGGTTGTGCTTTACCATTTTTTTGCTTTTTCAGCATGTACACAATAGACACATACCTGTGTTGAGTGTTACGTTGTAGCTGGCTGCACTAGAGCAGTTCTCATGGCGGGCTGTCACATACACTTGGTACTGCTCATCGCAGTGGAGTCCTGTCAAGCTGCAGTTGGTGGATGAGGCTTTGCAGGCGTGCATGTGTCCATCTGCTGCCGTTGCAACAACGTGGTAGGTTGCAGCGACCGGCGAGGGGCTCCATGACACCAGTGCATTGTGGTCCTCGCAGTAGGCGGTGACGTTCACCTCACTAGGTGGACACGGTTCTGAGGAGAACATAGTTGGGTTGGAACTTTGGAACTTTTGAAATCATTGAACACATGCATAGTTGTTACCCATGCTAATCCTGTAGGGCGGACTTCTCAAACTGCTGCACTGGTCTGAGGAAGCGGCGACGATGATGGTGTAGCGGAAGTCGCATTGCGCCCCGTGCAGGGTGCAGCTGGTCCCTGTGCCATTGCAGGACAAGTAGGTGTGGTCTCTGGCTTCGGCTGTGGCGGTGTACACAGTGTTTCCCTCGCTGCCTTCTGCCAGCTCCCACATGACCAGGATGGATGAGTTGTGGCACTGAGGGATGGCTGTGATGCCAGAGAGGGAGCAGAGGGCTGGGAAAGGAACATGTTGGTTTTAGACCAGATTGGGAGGGTCTCAACATGTGTCACATGCAAAATCAAGAGCTACAATCTAGGGCATCCATCCATCCATTCTTCCGCTTATCCGAGGTTGGTTCGCGGGGGCAACAGCCTAAGCAGGGAAGCCCAGACTTCCCTCTCCCCAGCCACTTTGTCCAGCTCCTCCCCGGGGGATCCCCAGGTGTTCCAAGGCCAGCCGGGAGACATAGTCTTCCCATCGGTCCTGGGTCTTCCCCGTGGCCTTCTTCCGGTCAGCCGTACCATAAACACCTCCATAGGGAGGCGTTCGGGTGGTATCCCGTCCAGATGCTCGATCCACCTCATCTGGCTCCTCTTGATGTGGAGGAGCAGCGGCTTTACTTTGAGCTCCCCCCGGATGACAGAGCTTCTCACCCTATCTCTAAGGGAGAGCCCCGCCACCCAGCGGAGGAAGCTCATTTTGGCCGCTTGTACCCGTGATCTTGTCCTTTCGGTCATAACCCAAAGCTCATGACCATAGGTGAGGATGGAAACGTAGATCGACCGGTAAATTGAGAGCTTTGCCTTCCGTCTCAGCTCCTTCTTCACCACAACGGATTGATACAGCGTCCGCATTACTGAAGATGCCGCACCCATCCGCCTGTCGATTTTACGATCCACTCTTCCTCACTCGTGAACAAGACTCCGAGGTACTTGAACTCCTCCACATGGGGCAAGATCTCCTCCCCAACCCAGAGATGGCACTCCACCCTTTTCCGGCCAAGAACCATGGACTAGGCGGTGCTGATTCTCATTCCAGTCAGTGACTCTCAAACTGTGAAAGTGGTACACTGGCTCCATCTAGTGGTACACCAAAGAATCACTCACAATTTTCCTATAACGCAGCATTACTGTTGAAACTGTGTAATGTTGCAGTGACCAAAAATATTAAATAAACTTGTTAAATAAAACCCTGTTTTTAATGAATACTTAGGCCTACTACACTAATGTATTCTAATGTTGGTCATCATGGTGGTAGTAGGCGAGCCAGGTTTTCTCAAGCCAAGTTTGAGAACCACTGATCTAGGGTGTGAATACCTCAACATTTTTTTTCCTGATGTTGAATTCTCTCAAATCCTAAATATAGAATCATTTACCAGTCTGCAGGTCAATGGCGGTGCTAGGCTGACTCTCACACTGGCTGTTTTTTGCAGTCACACTAAAGTTGTACAGAATGCCACACGCCAGGTCCTCCACCTCACAGGTGGTGTTGGTGTAGGTGGTACAGTTGACCACGCTGTTGTCCTCCCCGACTGCCGACACAGTGTAGCAGTCAGCATAAAGGGCCGTGTCCCATGAGATCCATGCCGAATTCGTCACACAGTCCAGGCTTCCTTGGATGCCCTGAGGCTGGCATGGAGCTGGAGAGAAGACCAACAGAGGTTTAGTAAGACAGATGACCGGAGCAGCTGGATAATAAGGTTTCACACCTGACATGACGCTATGGGTCTGACTGGTACTGGTCTGGCAGTCCCCTTTGATGGCTGCGACTTGGACAGTGTAGTTGTTCCCACAGATCACGTTACTGGTGGAACTCTCTGTGCTGGTGGTGTTGAAGGTCTCACTGCTCCCTCCCATGTACTCATTTACCCACACCATGAAGTAGTCAACATTGCCATCGGAGTCCCAAGAAACTGTCAAGTTGTTGGTCATGCAGCTGAGCTGAGTCGTCACATTCCGGGGTGGACATGGTGCTGCGGACACGGACATATATAAAAAACTAAATCCTTGTATGTATAAGTACATCAAATGTTACTGTATATCAATTCACAATATACTAAGATTATAATAGTTAAAAGGATAACAGAGAAAGCAGTTATTCAAAACAAAATGATTAAAAATGAAGCAATAACATAGAAGTAAATAAGTGCGCAGTTAAACTAGCTGCTAAATCCGTATAGAATCGGCATAATGCTTTGAAACCTACCGAAAGTCAATCTGAATATTCTCAATACACACTCAAGATACACCCTCATGGTACTAGACTCTAAAATGTTACTGTATTGATTCACAGTATAAAAAAATTAATTGGTATAATCGTATTCTAAATATGTACGTTTATGTTGATCTTATACCTGTAGAGTCTTTTTTTAAGTCACTCATGATCGATTAGTTGTGCCTGGAGAAACCGGAAATTATAACTTTGCTAGCTGGAAGCTACATATGTAGCTATTTTCATTAGCTACATATGTACCTTCTAGGAAATTATAACTTTTCTAGCTGGAAGCGACATGAAAATAGCAGCCTAAGCAGGGAAGCTCAGACTTCCCTCTCCCCAGCCACTTTGTCCAGCTCAACCCCGGGGGATCCCGAGGTGTTCCAAGCCCAGCCGGGAGACATTGCTAGCTGGAAGCGACATATGTAGCTAATGAAAATAGCTATTTTCATATGTAGCTAATGAAAATAGCTACATATGTAATATTATGTAGCAAATGAAAATAGCTACATATGTAAATAGCCATTTTCATTAGCTACATATGTCGCTTCCAGCTAGCAAAGTTATAATTTCCTAGAAACTACATATGTAGCTAATGAAAATAGCTACATATGTAGCTATTTTCACTACCTACCGGTACATATGAAAATAACTATTTTCATTCGCTACATATGTAGTTTCTAGGAAATTATAACTTTGCTAGCTGGAAGCGACATATGTAGCTAATGAAAATAGCTCCTTATAGCTGTTTTCATTAGCTACATATGTCGCTTCCAGCTAGCAAAGTTATCATTTCTGTTTTTTCCAGGCACAACTAATCGATCATGAGTGACTTGAAGACTCAACAGGTAAACATCAGATCAACGTAAATGTGCATATTTACATTAAGATTTTACCCATTTTATTATTTTATACTGTGAATCAATACAGAAACATTTTAGAGTCTAGTACCATGAGGGTGTATCTTGAGTTTGTATTGAGAATATTCAGACTGACTTTCGGTAGGTTTTGAAGCATTATGCCGATTCTATACGGATTTAGCAGCTAGTTTAACTGCGCACTTCCGAGGTAGCGCAGTTAGAGTAATGTGCATATTGTGATAGCGCGAGAGAGAATGATAGTTTACAGTATTTGCTGGATTTCAGTGTATGTTTTGTTAAAGTTAAATCTGTAACATACACTATGAAATATAACAGATAGTTTTGGATATATGTAAAATGATTCAAATATGTAATGCAATGCTCATTTGTAAATTTGGGACGACCCGCTTTAAATCCACTCGTGTTGCATTTCTGATACTTATTCAAAAATATATGGGATAGGCGCCAGCCTACTGCGACCTGTACCAAAATATTCATATTAAAATAGAAACAGAACAACTAGACTAGGGTTGTCAAACTCATTTTAGCTCAGGGGCCGCATGGAGGAAAATCTGTGCACAAGCGGGCCGGACTATTAAAATCATGGCATTAAAACAAAAAATAAAGACAACTTGAGATTGTTTTCTTTGTCTTACTTTGGCCAAAAATAGAACAAACACATTATGAAAATATTACAATAAAAATATAGACAAAAATACCGGCAGCGGTAAAGTTTAAATCCATGAGGTAAAGAAGAAAGTGAATGAATGTTTATAACTGAATACATTTACATATGCATAAAAATGTGTTTTCTTTTGTATTATTTTTTTTATGAATTAAGTAATGTTCATGACAACCTTTTTCCAAAACACAATATAAAATGTAAGATATAACAGGATACTGCATACATTTATCATTTATTTTCAAAACAGTTACAAAAAAGTGGGACCCCCAAAATTTACTGTGGGTCCCCATTTTTATGACTTGATGGGGTCCCTGGGACCCCATTTTGAAAATTCCTAGCGCCAACACTGATGGAGTATTGGTGTGTGCAAAACAGCAGCAGGCCTGCGGGCCGGTTCTAATACTAATCAAATATCATCCCGGGGGCCATAGATCATTCATTCGCGGGCCTTGACTTTGACACACCGACTCTACAGTCTAGTAGCATGGGGGTGTATCTTGAGTGTGTATTGAGAATATTCCGACTGCAATTTGGTGGTTTTTGAAGCATTATGTTGATTTTATACGAATTTAGCTGCTTGTTTAACTGCCACAAAAGTATCTATCTTATCACGTTCGTATCGAACCAATACCCACTTTGGTATCGATACTATTGATATTTAGATTGATACGCCAAGCCCTAATAGGTATCATTTACTAGTACTGACACTGTCAGAGAAGAAGAATAATCAATATGTCCCTTTTTTCATCACTAACCTTGCATTTTAATATTTGCATGAGCCCTCACCTGAGTCAAATACCAGAACTTGACTGGGAACACTGGAGCAGTTGTCCCCCATTGCCATCACTTGAACAGAATATCGGCTACCACACATGAGGTCATCCAGCGAGCAGTAGAGGTCAGAGGTCTGGTGGCTGATGTTGCTATAGTGACTGGAGGCTGTCACTAAGTACTGCAACGCACCGTGACTGGCAGACCAGGACACGGCTGCAGTGTTGTTTGCACAGTCCATCGCCACGGAGACGTTACTGGGAACGCAAGGCACTGCAGGAGGATGGTAGAAAGCTCTGTATAGCATTTACTTTGGAAATTCTACAAACCCCAAAACCAGTGAAGTTGTCACGTTGTGTAAATTGCAAATAAAAACAAAATACAATGATTTGCAAATCATTTTCAACCAGTGACGTGCGGTGAACTATACACCAGGTGAGGCAAAGATATTTTTGGAGTTTTTTTCTTTTCTTTTTTTTTTACTTAAATTCATATGTGTAGCTCTAATCATTAGGTTGCACATTAGAATAACAAGAAAAAGAGGGGATTTATTTGCTTTTATAAAAACATTATAATGATATTATGATATGATAAATGGGTCCAAAAAGTATTTGATAAAGTTGTTATTAAATACTTTTTGGTTCCATTTGGTTTTAACAAAATAAATCAAGTATTGTGAGTGTGTCTTACCTTTCTGTACTTGTATCAGAAGCAGCAGTAGCTATCGTCCATGAAAACCTACTTTGTATGATCACATTCATTTTGTCTTAAAGTCCAGTTTAGAGAAGTATTTCATCTTGGATACAGTATATAATCCTCCATATTGGCAGACACATTCATTTGATTTAATGTTATTGCAAGCAATTAAACAATATTTTTCCATCTGACAAAACACACCCACAAATGCTGGTTTACTCTAATAAAAATGCCATGTTTGTTATTAATACAGTTTTGAAAAAAAGGCTGGCTTCCGCTGGAGAGACATGTCTGCTCGCACTTCTCCCAGTATGGCGAGTCAGAGTACTGCTAGCTTGTTGTCACTTATTCTGCAGACGAGTAGTCGCAAGAATGATCCCTGGGATCACTAGCGCCCTCTACCACCATGAGGCGGGAGAACTGCGTACCTCAGCCAGTGCGTGTTTGCAGCCGTTTTATGATTGCTCAGCACAAGAAATACGTTACACACATACAGTTGTGACAAAATACACTGTACATTATACACTATATAGCTAACTAAACTATGGAAATGTATAATATAATTCATATAGCAATACGGTCTCACTGCACAGCAGGCCAGCAATTAGCCGAGTCATTGCGCAATCCATGGTGAGGCTCAACTGGCTGCCTGACTCATCGCAAGTCTCTTCTCAGTATTTGAATGGCAAATGTGAAAATTCAGCGATTTTGAATAAAAATAATCTAAAACTGGTGAAGTTAAATGGAAAATAACTTTATAGTATAATCACATATAACAATTTAATTAATTTTTTTTCTTTTTACATTTTTTTTCTTTCCATGATGGCACGTGAGGCCCTGCCTCACCTGCCTCCCCTGACTGCACGTCACTGTTTTCAACATATATTCAATTGAATAGACTGCAAAGACAAGATATTTAATGTTCGAACTGAGAAACTTTATTTATTGCAAATAGTAGCTCATTTGGAATTGGATGCCTGCAACATGTTTAAAAAAAAGCTGGCACAAGTGGCAAACAAATTTAGGGATTTCACCATCTACGGTCCGTAATATCATTAAAAGGTTCAGAGAATTTGGAGAAATTACTGCACGTAAGCGGCAATGCCCGTGACCTTCGATCCGTCAGGCGGTACTGCATCAAAAAGCGACATCTGTGTTTAAGGATATCACCACATGGGCTCAGAAACACTTCAGAAAACCACTGTCAGTAACTACAGACCATAGCTGCATCTGTAAGTGCAAGTTAAAACTCTACTATGCAAAGCCAAAGCCATTTATCAACAACACCCAGAAACTCCGCCGGCTTCGCTGGGTCCAAGCTAATCTAAGATGGACTGATGCAAAGTGGAAAAGTGTTCTGTGGTCTGACGAGTCCACATTTCAAATTGTTTTTGGAAACTGTGGACGTCGTGTCCTCCGGACCAAAAAGGAAAATAACCATCCGGACTGTTCTAGGCGCAAAGTTCAAAAGCCAGCATCTGTGATGATATAAAGGTGTATTAGTGCCCAAGGCATGGGTAACATACACGTCTGTGAAGCTGAAAGGTACATACAGGTTTTTGAGCAACATATGTTGCTATCCAAGCAACGTCTTTTTCATGGACACCCCTGCTTATTTCAGCAAGACAATGCCTAGCCACATTTTGCATGTGTTACAACAGCATGGCTTCATAGTAAAAGAGTGCGGGTACTAGACTGGCCTGCCTGTAGTCCAGACCTGTCTCCCAATGAAAATGTGTGGCACATTATGAAGCATAAAATACGACAACGGAGACCCCGGACTGTTGAACAAGAATGGGAAAGAATTCCACCTAAAAAGCTTCAAAAATGTGTCTCCTCAGTTCCCAAACGTTTACTGAGTGTTGTTAAAAGGAAAGGCCATGTAACACAGTGGTAAAAATGCCCCTGTGACAATTTTTTTGCAATGTGTTGCTGCCATTAAATTCTAAGTTAATGATTATTTGAAAAAAAAATTAAGTTTCTCAGTTCGAACATTAACTATCTTGTCTTTGCAGTCTATTCAATTGTAAATAAGTTGAGATGGATTTGCAAATCAATGTATTCTGTTTTTATTT
Organism: Nerophis lumbriciformis; assembly: GCF_033978685.3. Classification (NCBI taxonomy): domain Eukaryota; kingdom Metazoa; phylum Chordata; class Actinopteri; order Syngnathiformes; family Syngnathidae; genus Nerophis; species Nerophis lumbriciformis. The sequence continues at coordinate 1,753,771 of NC_084566.2, forward strand.
ACGAATTACACAGCGTGCCAACTTCACTGGTTTTGGGTTTTGTATAACAAGAGAAAATGATGTTCTCCTCACCTGACTGCAGACTGTGAGGCGCCACGGAGGTAACGTTACAATGCTGGTTGGTCGCTGTGACGGACACAGAGTAGTTGTATCCGCAGGTCAGTCCAGGGACGCTACAACTACCAGAGTACGACATGCAGACTTCGGGAATGCCGCTGTTTGACTCCATGGTGGCCGTGTAGTGCTGTGCTCCGTTGCTTGGGTGCCATGTTACCATGACGATACCAGACAGGCAATCCTGTGTGGTGTAGACCCCCACAGGTGTGCACGGCCCTTGAAACAAGAAATTAGCATCAGTGCGTGCAGCCTTTTAAAAAAAATTAAATTAAAATGATATTAAACCTACATGTTTGTATGGAGGCTAGTGTACTGTCCATGCCCACACAGTAGTGACTGTGAGGTGTCACAGTGAAGCTGTAGTTTGCCCCACAGATAAAGTCCCGGAAGTGCATGACGGTGTCATTAGTGCTTAGCTCAACACTTCGGCCTCCCTCCTCAGTTGAGACCACGTACAATGTCGTCCCGTTACTTGTGTCCCAGCTCAAAGAGACAACAGTCATATCACAATCAACCCACGCAAGCACATTCTGGGGTGAACATGGATCTGAAAAATATATACATCATTTCAGTTATCCCAATAATTTTTTTCATATATCATGTTCTCCTTAAGTACCCATGTAGATGACAGTGCTGTTGCTAGGAAGACTGGTGCAGTTGTCATCCTTGGCCCTCACCCTGACTGTGTACTGCTCCCCACAGTGCAGGTCATCCCAGGTGCAGTGGGTGGTGTTGCTGTAACACCAGTGACTGTGTCCGTCAAGCCCAATGGCTTCTGCGGCATATGTTAGCGCGCCTTCACTTGCCCCCCACATGACGGAGGCTGTGCTCTCCTCACACTCGATGTAGGTTGTCACATCTCGAGGGGTGCACGGCGCTGCGAATAGAGAGAACTTTATTAACTTTGTTCGACTTTATATCTTCCACATGTGAGTTCGTACGAGTCTTAAAGAAGGCAGGGCTGCTTGGGACACTGTCGCAATAGCTGCCTTGCCCTTGCACAGTGACGCTGTAGTTCTGTCCACACGGTAGGACTGCAGTCAGGCCTGTCTGTGTTGAATTGTAGTTCTCCACATAGCCCAGATTTCCCGTGGCTGTGATTAAGTATTGCACCACACCACTTGCTGGATGCCAAGAAAGTTGTACCTCCTTGCTCTGACAGCCCGCCTGAGCCAAAACAATCACAGGCTGGCAAGGATCTTGGATGAGACAAAAGGTGAAAGTCCACAACATTACATACACATTTTAAACTTATTTTAATGTAGAAAACCCAAAACCCAAAACTACTTTGTGTAAATGGTAAATAAAAACAGAATACAATGATTTGCAAATCCTTTTCAACTTATATTCAATTGACACAGACAAATATTTAACGTTCGAACTGAGAAACGTATTTTTTTTTTTGCAAATAATCATTAACTTAGAATTTAATGGCAGCAACATATTAAAAAAAGTTGGCACAGGGGCATTTTTACCACTGTGTTACATGGCCTTTCCTTTAAAAAACACTCAGTAAACGTTTGGGAACTGAGGAGACCAATTTTTGAAGCTTTTCAGGTGGAATTCTTTCCCATTCTTGCTTGATGTACAGTTTAAGTTGTTCAACAGTCCGGGGTTTCTGTTGTGGTATTTTAGGCTTAATAATGCGCCACACATTTTCAATGGGAGACAGGTCTGGACTACAGGCAGGCCAGTCTAGTACCCGCACTCTTTTACTATAAAGCCACGCTGTTGTAACACGTGGCTTGGCATTGTCTTGCTGAAATAAGCAGGAGCGCCCATGATAACACTGCTTGGATGGCAACATATGTTGCTCCAAAACCTGTATGTACCTTTCAGCACGTAATACACACCCATACTTTTACAGATGCAGTACCGCCTGAGGGATCGAAGGTCCGTAATATCATCGCTTACGTGCAGTGATTTCTCCAGTTTCTCTGAACCTTTTTAAATGTTATTACGAACCGTAGATGGTGAAATCCCTAAATTCCTTGCGATAGCTCGTTGGGAAATGTTGTTCTTAAACTTTTCAACAATTTGCTCACGCATTTGTTCACAAAGTGGTGACCCTCGCTCCATCCTTGTTTGTGAATGACTGAGCATTTGTACCCAATCATGGCACCCACCTGTTCCCAATTAGCCTGTTCACCTGTGGGATGTTCCAAATAAGTGTTTGATGAGCATTCCTCAACTTTCTCCGTCTTTTTTGCCATTTGTGCCAGCTTTTTTGAAACATGTTGCAGGCATCAAATTCCAAATGAGCTAATATTTGCAAAAAATAACAAAGTTTTCCAGTTTGAACGTTAAGTATCTTGTCTTGGCTGTCTATTTAATTGAATATAGGTTGAAAAGGATTTGCAAATTCTTGTATTCTGTTTTATTTACGATTTACACACCGTGCCAACTTCACTGGTATTGAGGTTTATAGTAAAACAGTTTTAGTACCTGTTTCTATGACCACAGTCTCACTATCTTGGCTGTGGCATCCATGACTCTGTGCAGTCACAGTTAAGTTGTACGTCTCCCCGCAGGAGAGTCCTGTGAACTCACAGTAACCACCTGTAGAGTTACACCTATGAACTTCTCCTAAAGCAGTGGTGGCACTTCCCATGTAAAGCTCCACATCCGACTGCTCCTCCCAATACAGTGTGGCAGTATCAGATCCACACTGCAGGTCAGCACTCACTGACTGAGGCGGGCACGGACCTGTGTAATAATGAAACAGTTATCTGTCAAACGATACAAATAAGGGTCTAAAAATAAATTTTTTGAAGCAAACATACGTGTAGTAAGATTAGAGTACATATGCGATGTGAGGGTGCACTGGTGGTTTCTAGCAGTGAGGCTGAGGTTGTAGGTTTCCCCACAACCTAAGCCTGTCAGGTTACAAGCGTTGTGTTGAGCTTCACATTGCACCTGAAGACTTCCACTGGCTGTCAGGGAAATGTTTGCTGTGCCGTAAGTAGGATTCCAGAACACCATTGCCACCCCATCATAGTTACAGTCGACGTCAACCTCTATGTTGGTGGGGAGGCATGGAGCTGAGAAAAAGAGTTTGAAGATGTTTTTATAAATGATTGTCTATCTTATCGTGTTCATAGTCACAGGGCCATTACGTACCTGACGTGAGCGAGACCATTGTGCTGTAAGAGCTGTTGTACTTTTCTCCCAAAGCTTTGACCTGCACGTCGTATTGTGTGCCGCACATCAGTCCTGAGACAACACAGCTCGTTTCTGGGTCTTGAGCCTCACAGGACAGTGTGTAGTATGTGTCGTCAAAATAGGCAACATAACCCACAGCGAGCTCACTTTGCTCCCAGGTAACAGACGCTGTAAGTTCTTCACACTCTATACTAGCCTGAACATTGGTCGGTGGGCAGGGTTCTGAAATTACCACACACATATTCAAGCCAGTCCAAATCTCACACCTCCTTCCAACTCTAACGTCTTACCTGTCATGAATTGGTACGTTCCAGATATTGCTGTGTTGTTGCAGGCCTCGTTGTGTGCAGTCACAGTCATGTTGTAAATCTGACTACACTGTAAATCGGTTAGGGTGCACTGAGTTGTGTTGGTGCTGCAGTTGGTCATCAAGCCCTGGTCAGTCACAGCCTGGACACAGTAGGACTCTGCGCCTCTTGCTGTGTTCCACATGACATGAGCTTCGCCCATACTGAAGTTGGCGGAGAGATTCATAGGAACACACGGCTCTACAAAGGTGGGAATTACAATCAGTGAAAACAGACATGGCAAAAACTGATTTACATCTCAACTGTTTATTTAATAGTTTACACAAAATCACCCTCGCACAGTGTTTCTCAGACTATAACTTGGAAGTTCCTTGGGCAAAGATCTGCCATTGTCTTTTCTTATAAGCAACTACACTGAGCTGTTATGTGCCAATTAAAAGCTCAACTGAGCACAGATTGTTGTGTATAATAACATGACCTCCCAGTAAAGTGGATTGGTTTCAAGTGCTCTGTAGTTCTTGATCCTTAGAGTATATTGGACAAACATGTTATCAAGGCACCTGGGATCTGTGAAATAAAATGCATAGTATGTGTCCTTTAATTAGTATCTCATGATCAGTCACACCCTTTACCTGTGGTGAGGTATGCTGACATTTGACTTGTGCTGTTGCACGTCTCGCCTACAGCTGTCACGGTGACATTGTATTCTTGTCCACACTGCAGATATGTCAGCGCACAGTAGGTGTGGTTGGTGCTGCAGCTGGTGCTGTGGCCCAACATGGCTGTAACTTCAGCCACGTAAGACACGGCTCCAATAGCGTTTAGCCAGGATACAGTAACAGACTTGGTCTCGCAGTCAAGAACGGCTTCAATGTTGCTCGGTTGACAAGGCGCTGTAATGTAGGGAGAATGTGATGCATTAATACCGCTTATAGTAGATAGAGTTACGCATTTTGTTTGCACTTTTTATCATTGTTAATCGAGGGTAAACTGTAGATTTGAATGCACCCTTAACTTTTGGTATAAACAGTGTTTATTTTTTATGGTTCCTTGAGACATGGCAGAGAAACTCAACATCATCATATCAATATCATAATACAGCAAATCGGATGTTTATTTGTTTATTTACAGCACGAGGTGTTATGAGTTGGTGAAGGCCTTTGATGCACTTGGGAATATGGGTTATATAAAGAAAATGTGATTGAATGATTTACCTAATCTTTAAAAAGAACTGGGTATTAATTTGAAAACTCGTTTTAGAATCGCCGCCTCAGGAAGGGGAAGCAGTGCAGTGTCAACACCGTGTATGGTGGGGATGGTGCTCTGTTGACCTCGACTGCGGATGTTGTGGATCGGTGGAGAGAATACTTCGAAGACCTCCTCAATCCTACCAGCACGTCTTCCTATGAGGAAGCAGGGCCTGGGGAATCTGTGGTGGGCTCTCCTATTTCTGGGGCTGAGGTTGCCGAGGTAGTTAAAAAGCTCCTCGGTGGCAAGGCCCCGGGGGTGGATGAGATCCGCCCGGAGTTCCTTAAGGCTCTGGATGTTGTGGGGCTGTCTTGGTTGACAAGACTCTGCAACATCGCGTGGACATCGGGGGCGGTACCTCTGGATTGGCAGACCGGGGTGGTGGTTCCTCTCTTTAAGAAGGGGAACCGGAGGGTGTGTTCCAACTATCGTGGGATCACACTCCTCAGCCTTCCCGGTAAGGTCTATTCAGGTGTACTGGAGAGGAGGCTACGCCGGATAGTCGAACCTCGGATTCAGGAGGAACAGTGTGGTTTTCGTCCTGGTCGTGGAACTGTGGACCAGCTCTATACTCTCGGCAGGGTCCTTGAGGGTGCATGGGAGTTTGCCCAACCAGTCTACATGTGCTTTGTGGACTTGGAGAAGGCATTCGACCGTGTACCCCGGGAAGTCCTGTGGGGAGTGCTCAGAGAGTATGGGGTAACGGACTGTCTTATTGTGGCGGTTCGCTCCCTGTATAATCGGTGTCAGAGCTTGGTCCGCATTGCCGGCAGTAAGTCGGACACGTTTCCAGTGAGGGTTGGACTCCGCCAGGGCTGCCCTTTGTCACCGATTCTGTTCATAACCTTTATGGACAGAATTTCTAGGCGCAGTCAGGGCGTTGAGGGTATCTGGTTTGGTGGCTGCAGGATTAGGTCTCTGCTTTTTGCAGATGATGTGGTCCTGATGGCTTCATCTGGCCAAGATCTTCAGCTCTCACTGGATCGGTTCGCAGCCGAGTGTGAAGCGACTGGGATGAGAATCAGCACCTCCAAATCCGAGTCCATGGTTCTCGCCCGGAAAAGGGTGGAGTGCCATCTCCGGGTTGGGGAGGAGATCTTGCCCCAAGTGGAGGAGTTCAAGTACCTCGGAGTCTTGTTCACGAGTGAGGGAAGAGTGGATCGTGAGATCGACAGGCGGATCGGTGCGGCATCTTCAGTAATGCGGACGCTGTATCGATCCGTTGTGGTAAAGAAGGAGCTGAGCCAGAAGGCAAAGCTCTCGATTTACCGGTCGATCTACGTTCCCATCCTCACCTATGGTCATGAGCTTTGGGTCATGACCGAAAGGACAAGATCACGGGTACAAGCGGCCGAAATGAGTTTCCTCCGCCGGGTGGCGGGGCTCTCCCTTAGAGATAGGGTGAGAAGCTCTGCCATCCGGGGGGAGCTCAAAGTAAAGCCGCTGCTCCTCCATATCGAGAGGAGCCAGATGAGGTGGTTCGGGCATCTGGTCAGGATGCCACCCGAACGCCTCCCTCGGGAGGTGTTTCGGGTACGTCCGACCGGTAGGAGGCCACGGGGAAGACCCAGGACACGTTGGGAAGACTATGTCTCCCGGCTGGCCTGGGAACGCCTCGGGATCCACCGGGAGGAGCTGGACGAAGTGGCTGGGGAGAGGGAAGTCTGGGCTTCCCTGCTTAGGCTGCTGCCCCCGCGACCCGACCTCGGATAAGCGGAAGAAGATGGATGGATGGATGGATGGATGCTCTTTTTGACCAAATGGTCATCTATTGACAAGTATATTCCACAACACAGCAACAACAGAACCAATGTTGTATGAATAGTAAGGAGCGAACAGCTCGGTCAGCATTAATACTCGTGCCCACCAATGGATGGGATAAAAAACGGGTGCAATCGCTTTCGTGCAAAATTTAAACAGGTGAGCAAGACCATAAATCATGTACGTATTCTGAGGGTTTGAACTAGGAAGAGGGCGGGTCACTATGGTCGAATGCGAGCGCCCTCCAAACATTTAGCTAATCGTGACATACAGTAGCTTTAAAACCAGTACAGCCAATAAGTTTCTCACAATCCGCGGAGTAGCAGTACCAATATGCTGTTGGTCAATGACTCCGCAGTTAATTGAATTGGTGCATAGACGGTGTGATTTTTACTGTGAGTGTCTTCTGCCAGTACAAAAGTAATTTGTCTGCATCTATTCTGCATCCATCCATCCATTTTCTACCACTTGTCCCTCTTGGGGTCGCGGGGGTGCTGGAGCCTATCTCAGCTGCATTCGGGTACACCCTGGACGAGTCGCCACCTCATCACAGGGCCAACACAGATAGACAGACAACATTCACACCCACATTTACACACTAGGGCCAATTTAGTGTTGCCAATCAACCTATCCCCAGGTGCATGTCTTTGGAAGTGGGAGGAAGCCGGAGTACACGGACGGAACCCACGCAGTCACGGGGAGAACATGCAAACTCCACACAGAAAGACTAACCCCTGTGCCATCGTGCTGTGCCCATTTTGCATCCAAGGTTTCAAAATGTTAAGTACCTGATGTGAGCGAAACCATTGTGCTGTAGGAGCTGTTGTACTCCTCTCCCAAAGCTTTGGCCCACATGTAATAATGCGTGCCGCACATCAATCCTGAGACAACACAGCTGGTGTCTGTGTCTGCAGCATCACAGGTCAAAGTGTAGTTTCCAGCTTGGTCATCAAAGTAGGCGACATATCCCACAGCCAGCTCACTCTGATCCCAGGAAACAGTTGCTGTGAGTTCTTCACACTGAGCATTGGCCTGAACATTCATGGGCGGGCATGGTTCTGGAATGATATGAAATACACACATACTTTTATAACCTTTGACAGATTATCACAGCATTCCTTCTCGATGCCAACCTGTCTTGAGCTGCCGGGTATCGGAGGTGAAACTGTCACAAGCCTGGTTGTGGGCGATCACTGTGACATTGTAGATCTGACTGCACTGCAGGCCACTCAGAGGGCAGCCGGATGTGGGGGTGTTACATGTGGCTCCCATGCCCTCATCATTTACAGCCCACACTGAGTAGGAATTTGCACCATTGGCTGCACTCCACTGCACATGGGCATCGCTTACATTGTAGTAGACAGAGAGATTCATGGGAACACAGGGTTCTAGGAAGAGAAAGCGAAATGTTATTTTTTTTTATCTGCATTAAATATTACATGCTATATTAAACTGACCTGTAGGAAGCCAAACTGGGCTACTCGTCAGACCAGCACACCCTGTATGCATCGCCTCCACCACCACTGAGTAGTTTTGTCCACAAACCAGGTTGGCAATGTCACATGATGTTCCCATTTCGCTGCAGGAGGAGTTGTGACCATTGGTGGAGGTTGCCTGGACGTTGTAGGCTGTGTCTGCAGCAGCGGTTGTCCAGCTGACCATAGCTTCTCGAGTGGTACAGTTCATCCCTGCGTACACATCTCCTGGGGGACACGGCGCTATACAGCAAGAAAGGTATGGAAAGGTGAGAATTGTTTTTAATCCTGTGAGGAATTTTGAGTAGGCGCACCAGTTAGCTTCTCGGTGGGGTAGCTCATCGCACTCATGCAGACGTTGGTGTGACCCGTCACAGTGAACGTGTAGACTTGACCACAGCTCAGGTCCAGGAATGAACAGTCACCCTCAGTGGTTTCGCAAGTGGAGTTAACGCCAGAAGTGGATGTAGCTTTTACTGTGAAGTTCTGAGCCAGTGAGGTGACCTGATCCCACATCACTGTGATGATGTTGGAGCTACAGTTGAGCTCCGCTGTGGTGTTCTCCGGTTTACAAGGTGCTATGTGTGGTTAGAAGAAGATAGAAAACAAATATTTGATCATTCTTGCAACATACAAGAGTATACTGTGTGGGACTTACCAGCCTGGACCTTATAGTCAGAACCAGCAAGGATTTCACAATGAACAGAGGACGAGGTGACAACCACTTCATAGACGTGGCCACACCGCAGTTCAGTGATGGCGCAATAGTTGTATGTGGAGTTACAGGAGGCTCTGTGTCCATCAGTGCTCATGGCCCAGGCTGTGTAGTTGTCCGTGCCAGGGGTCTCAGACCAGCTCACGTTCATCTCATTGGTGTCACAATCCAGGACAGCTAAGACATCTTCGGGAAGACAAGGAGCTAGGGGTGAATAGAAAAGTTATTAGGCAAATCCAAACCACTTATCCTTTTCGTGGTCAGCCTATCCCAGCTCACTTGGTGAGTGGTTGGGTGCATCTTACCAGAGTCTAAGTAAATATCGACGTGTTCCGTACTGTTGCAGCTCTCAGTGGATGCCACCAGGGAGGCCGAGTATGAACGGCCACAATGGAGTCTGACAGCACAGGAAGTGTCGTTGGATGAACATGATGCCACATGGCCATGATCCCCCGTCACCTCCACTGTGTAAAATGTTGCTCCGTTGCTTTCAGCCCAGGAGAAATTGCCTTTGTTTGTCCCACAGTCTACGTGACCAGTGAAGTTTGTGGGCTGGCAGGGTGCTGAACATGGAAGAAAACATGACATTTATCATTAGTTGTAGTGGCAGTTGTACCAATGTTGGAATAAGGTCTGAAAAAGAAGGGTCGTCCTTTATTCAGGGTCTAGATATTTATACATACTAGGGTTTTCCCGATACCAATATTTTGGGACCGGTACAAAAATGTATTTTGTTACTTTTCTAAATAAAGGGGACCACAAAAAATGGCATTATTAGCTTTATTTTAACAAAAAATTCGAGGGTACATTAAACATATGTTTCTTATTGCAATCGAAGAACAATTTTGTCCTTAAATAAAATAGTGAACATACTAGACAATTTGTCTTTTAGTAATAAGTAAGCAAACAAAGGCTCCTAATTAGTCTGCTGACTTATGCAGTAACATATTGTGTCATTTATCATTGTATTATTTTGTCAACATTATAAAGGACACGCTGTAAAAAAAATTATTATTAATCCACTTGTTCATTTACTGTTAATATCTGGTTATTTTCTGTTTCAACATGTTTTATCTACACTTCTGTTAAAATGTAATAATCACTTATTCTTCTGTTGTTTGATACTTTACATTAGTTTTGGATAATACCACAAATTTAGGTATCAATGCGATACCAAGTAGTTACAGGATCATACATTGGTCATATTCAAAGTCCTCATGTGTGCAGGGACGTATTTCCTGAATCTATACACATAATATGAATTTAAAAAAAAAAAAAGGAAAAAAGATTTTGTGACGATAAAAAAATATCGATGTAATTCTAGTAGTATCGACTCGATACACTATTGTACTTGGTATCATTACAGTGGATGTCAGGTGTAGATCCACCCATGGCATTTGTTTACATTCAGGCGCGCTAGCTTTTGTTAGCGGTGACGCCGGTAAGGTATTGTATCCTTCTACGGTGTGTAGTGAAGCATGTTTAGCTATTCCTCGTCCTGTAGTGATAATGATACTTGTAAGAAACTCACTTTATTCGTCGCCATGGAGGCGAGGATTAGTCATTTAGAAGTAGCTAAAACACTGCCGACTGCGGATGGATGTTCGCTGCTAGCTAGCTAGTCATGTCTTAAAGCACCTCTTCCTGAGGGTGTTTCAGTGTTGTAACTATACCTTTAATGTTAGTTTCCAAGCCAAAATGCGTCTATTCTCTATTTTCTGTCTACACACTGTGTCTGCTTGTAAGTACTCCGTGATTGTGCGCTGCCGAACATGCTCCTCTGCTCGTAAAACCAGCAATGTCATGACGTGACGACGCGCTGTCATGCCAGTTAAAATTTTTTATATATTGCGTACTGGTGCTTTCAAACAGAGTATAGTACTGTTTTTGATTCATTAGCACCGCGATACTATACTAGTACCGGTACACCGTACAACCCTAATACATACAATACAATTAAAAAATAGTTTTTTACCACAACCTTGAAAAAGAGGGGTGTCTTAAATTCGGGCCAAAATGATATATTTTGTGGGGTTTCTGTGTATTTAAACGAGCCTTGACGTGCTAGTGAGTCCTGTTCAGTTAGTCAGCTCTTGATTGCTACAGAAGTTGTGTACTGCTACAGGTAAAAACAAGTAAATACCTGTGCTTAATTCCAGAGGAGGGCTGTAGTTGCTCTGGCAATGGTCTTTCTCAACCGCAACGGAGAAGGCATATCTTTGTCCACACTGCAGGTTGGTCAAAGTGTGAGAGGCGTTTGTAGCCGTCTGCGTTGAAGTAAGGAGTGTGTCGCTTAGCAACTTGTATCCCAGCATGTAGGAATCCCATGGATCTATGCTCTGATCCCATGAGATTGTCACTGCATTGGTATTGCAGGCGACCTGGCCCATCAAGTTACTGGGTGGACACTGAGCTGGAATGACACACAAAGGAAGTTAGTCTTCATGTGTGGGTATAAATATCAGCTAATCAACACACCTGTGGTTACTTCCACAGCTGAGCTCGGCTCACTCCAGCAGCCCCGGTCCACTGTGACAACTGTGACGGCGTAGGTTTGTGCACAGTAGAGCTCAGTGAACTGGCATGAAGTAGAAATGTTGGCGCTGCAATTGTATGCGTGTCCGTCATCGGCGGTTGCTGTTGCTATGTATGTCTCAGCCCCGGTTACACCGGACCAAGACACAATGGGGTTGTCCTGACATGCTGTTGCCGATAAGGTGACGTTCACAGGAGGACAAAGGCCTGGACACATGGAGGTAGATGAATATTCTCTTCAAATGCATCAGAGTGACAGAATGAATTGATGTGCACCTGCTCTGAAGGTGTAGACTTGACTCGCGTGTCCAGCACACGACTCAGAGTGCGGCGTGACGGTGATGTTATACGTTTCGCCACAGTGGATGTGTGACAGTTTACAGCTGGTAGTGTTGGTGTGGCATTCATGGGTGTGTCCATTCTGACCCGTAGACGTCACGGTGTATTCTACCTCATTGGGGCTTCCGACCCATGACACCAGTGCTGAGTGATTCAAACACACCAGTGTGGCACTAATGTTTTCTGGAGCACACGGGACTGGAAAGAAAAACAAACGTGTAATGTAATTTAATGCGTTTTAGACATTGAAGGTCAAATGTTACATGAAATGAACACGCATGTAGAAAATATTGGTACTAGTTAGCTTTCTATTTCATATTTACATTTGCTGAATCAAGCTGCGTTTTTAGTTTTTTCATTTTTGGGTATAGTCTATGGCAGCTAGGGGTGTCAACCTCATTTTAGCTCAGGAGCCGCATGGAGGAAAATCTGTGCTCACGTGGGCCGGACTATTAAAATCATGGAATTAAAACTAAAAAATAAAGACAACTTCAGATTGTTTTCTTTGTCTTACTTTGGCAAAAAATAGAACAAACACTTTCTGAAAATATTACAATAAAAATATAGAAAAAACTACCGGCAACGGTAAAGTTTAGATCCATGAAGGAAAGAAGAAAGTGAATGAATGTTTATAACTTTTAAATTAATTAAGTAACAATATAAAACAATATAGAATGTGATATATAACAGGATATTGCATACATTTATCATTTGTTTTCAAAACGCTTTCAAAAAAGTGGCACCCCAAAAATGTACTGTGGGACTCCACTTTTTTTTGATGGGGTTCCTGGGACCCCATTTTGAAAATTCCTAGCGTCAACACTGATGGAGTATTGGTGCGTACAAAACAGCAGCAGGCTTGCGGGCCGGTTTTAATACTAATCAAATATCATCCGGGGAGCCGTAGATCATTCATTCGCGAGCCAGATCTGGCCCGCGGGCCTTGACCTTGACAACCCTGGTCTATGGGTCATCTTGCTTGAAGTAAAAAATGGTTCAGGAATCTCGCACTTGTAATTATTCAAGTTCATGATGTTATTGTTTAAACTAGCTGTTACTGTGCATGGCGAAAATATTTTCCCAACTAGGTCTATTATTTGATACTTTTGTCAGCTTATGCTCTTGTGCATAATGGTGTATGACTGTGCTAGCTGATTCTGTCTCGTTTTTCTAGCAAAAATATAAACCTATAGTGCAAAACCCAAAACCAGTGAAGTTGGCACGTTGTGTAAATCGTAAATAAAAACAGAATACAATGATTTGCAAATCCTTTTCAACTTATATTCAATTGAATGGACTGCAAAGACAAGATATTTAATGTTCGAACTGGTAAACTTTTTTTTTTGTTTGTTTCAAATATTAGTTCATTTGGAATTTGATGCCTGCAACGTCTTTTTCATGGACGCCCCTGCTTATTTCAGCAAGACACATTCTGCATGTGTTACACTAGAGTGGCTTCGTACTAGACTGGCCTGCCTGTAGTCCCGACCTGTCTCCCATTGAAAATGTGTGGCGCATTTTGAAGCGTCAAATACATCAAGCAAGAATGGGAAAGAATTCCACCTGAAAAGCTTAAAAAATGTGTCTCCTCAGTTCCCAAACATTTACTGAGTGTTGTTAAAAGGAAAGACCATGTAACACAGTGGTAAAAATGCCCCTGTGACAACTTGTTTGCAAAGTGTTGCTGCCATTAAATTCTAAGTTAATGATTATTTGCAAAAAAAAGTTCGAACATTAAATATCTTGTCTTTGCAGTCTATTCAATTAAATATAAGTTGAAAAGGATTTGCAAATCATTGTATTCTGTTTTTATTTACGACTTACACAACGTGCCAACTTCACTGGTTTTGGGTTTTGTACATATTATCAACAATGTATTTTATAATTTGGCACAGTATTGTCAATATATATAAAATGTGAGAGACATGCCTAAATATAAGCAATACACCAACAACAGGCTTACCAGTGTGTAGCATTTGACCGACACTAGGGGTGCTATTGCATTGTGCCCCCTCAGCCTGCGCAGTAACATTAAGATCCAAGCCACAAGGTAGATCATGGACTACACAACTGGTATTTGTAGTCCTACAGCTGTCCAAATAACCTTCTCCTGTTATCTGAACTTGGAAGCCAAGCTGCCCAAAAGTGTCACTCCAACTGAACACGGCGGAGTTGTTGCCACACATGTACTCCTTGGATATAAGTGTTGGAGGACAGGGAGCTGTTGACAAACAGATAAAAAGATGAGAATACTTATTGAGTGAAGCAGAAAGTTGAATCATCAGGCCTGGACAATGCACATACTTGTGGTAATGTCAGCACTGGGTCCAGGTGGGCTGTCACACAGCATTCCTTTAGCCACAACAGTGGCTGTGTAGGTCTCACCACATGCTAGGTCTGTCAGTGCACACCATGGAGTATCTGAGCTGCAGGACACTGAGTGGCCACTTGCGGATGTTGCATTGACTATGTAACCTACGGCATCGGCCATGGGCATCCATGACAGAGAGGAGGAATTTGCACCACAGATCTGTGTGCTGTCCTCAATGGATGGTGAGCATGGAGCTGGGAGAGAATGAAAGTGAGGTTGAATGTTTGCTAATTGTGTGATCTTATTTATGACTACCTGTCATAAGGACTTCTGTGGTCTCGCCTGTACTGTTACAGGTGGCGTCCTCAGCTAGCACAGTCAGGTTGTATGTTGTTCCACACTGCAGCCCATCCAATTGACAGGAGGTTGTCGTGGCCCAACAGGATGTTTGATGCTGTGAACCATACTCATAAGCCAAAACTGTGTATGCCGTGGCCGCGGCACTGGCATACCATAACACTGTGGCAGCATCTGAGCCACACTGGAGGACAGTGGTCACATTGACTGGGTCACATGGTCCTAGAGAAAGATGCAGACTGATGACAAATGTCAAATTCCCGGTGAATTACTTGCTTGTGCTCCCAAATGTATAAAGCACCTGTAGTTGTCATCATTTGACTAGAGGGGCTGGTGCATTTGTGGTTGTGGGATTCTACTTCAATGCTATACAATGTGGCACACTGTAGATTACTAAAAGAACACGTGAGGTCCGATGTAGAGCAGCTTTCAGAGAAGCCATTGGGTCCAGTCATTGTTGCTGTATGGGAGATAGCACCCATAGAAGCATCCCAAGAGGCCCAAATGGAGTTTGTGCCACAGTCTGTTATTGCCTGCAAGTTCTGAGGTGCACAAGTGGCTGGAGAGACAAAACATTGTACAACAATGTTATAGATGTAACTAATTTTATACCACGTTTAAACCATTCATAATACCTGTTTGGATGGTCTGTGGGATGCTGTATGGCCCACTGCAATCTCCAGAATAAGCTCTCACAGACACATTGTAAGTCTGGCCGCAGTGAAGGGCACTTAGGCTACAGTTAGTTCTCTCAGCGTGGCAGGTGGCTGACGTCATATTCCCAGACAGGGTAGTGGCGATGACACTGTAGTTGAATGGCCAAGAAGCGTTTGTCCAGCTGACCATTAAGTCATTGTTGCTGCATGACAAGTTGGTGTCGACATCCACGGGAGCGCATGGTACTAAGAAAATAAACATTTGCATGAAGATATGATTGAAATAGATGGTGGTCAACAAAAGCTTTGGTACATTTTATATTATTTCTACTAAGACTGTACAAACAAATGGGAACATTTTGAAGGCACACTTCTACCGAGCCATACAGTTCAGTTCATGTTGCCACTGAACTCTTCAAAACAGAATATCTGGCTGATCTGCTTCAATGTTAATTACCTAAAAATAAATGTATTTTGGAATGGAACGTCATTATGAGAGAACTTATCAAAATGAGTTGTACTAGCATCACAATACCTGGTCCGAGTCTTTGTGGTAAGCTATAGTCGCTGACACATTCACCATCATACGTGTCCACAAAAATTTGATATGAGTTGTCACAAAGCAGGTCTGTGATGGTGCAACTGTTAGTGTAGCTGGAGCAGCTGAACGTGTGTGCAGTGTTGTTGACGACTGCAAAGTAATCCACAGCATTTGGAGTTGGGAGCCAGGACAAATAAGCGGTGGCAGTCAAACAGTCCAACTGGCTGGACACATTAGTAGGTCTGCATGGCACTGCAGGAGGAAACAAGTGAATTGATCACTGTCACTGTTCTCAAGGACACATGCATATTATTGACTGGAAGTCCAGGGTGTCGGTCAGTGTGTGTTACCTGCATACAGTTCCACAGTGTCCCCCTGTAGACCTGTGCAGTTGTCATCCACTCCCGCCACACCAATGGTGTAAACCTCCCCACACAGGATGCCGCTGAGGTTGCACCATGTTTCATTAGTGGTGCATTCTAAGGTGTGTCCAGAACTGCTCACCGCAAAAGCAGTGTAGTATTTAGCACTGTTGCTGGCCACCCATGACACAGGAGCTGATGAAGTGCAGGTTCTCGTAACCGTGACCTCGGTAGGAGGGCAAGGCACTGATGGATAAAGGGGAGGAGTTCAAAAAACATTTACAAGGCAGCATAAGCATCCTTAATTACCTTGAAAGCAACAAATGTACAACTATGGGAAAGGCAAGCCAAATAGAAAAATGGGATGAAACCAATGTAACTGAACAAGGAATGTATCACTGGCATGTTGTACAGCATGGGTGTCAAACTCTGGCCCACGGGCCAAATTTGGCCCGCCGTGTAATTTGACTTGGCCCTTGAGGCAATATCAAATTAACACTAGAGCTGGCCCGCATTCACCGCTAATTCTCATACTTGCCAACCCTCCCGGGAGACTCCCAAATTTCAGTGCCCCTCCCGAAAATTGTCACGTCCGCTCTTCATCCAGTCCAACGAGTGCTGGCCCAGTCACATATTATGTGCGGCTTTTGCACGCACACACTAGTGAATGCAACGTGTACTTAATCAACAGCAATACAGGTTACACTGAGAGTTGCTGTAAAAACAAATTTAACACTGTTAGAAATATACGCCACACTGTGAACCCACACCAAACAAGAATAACAAACACATTTCGGTCGGGAGAACACCCGCACCGTAACACAACATAAACACAACAGAACAAATACCCAGAACCCTTTGCAGCACTAACTCTTCCGGGACGCTACAAGGTGTGTGTGTGGGGGGGGGGGGGGTTTGGTGGTAGTGGGGGTGTATTTTGTAGCGAGAGTTAGTGCTGCAAAGGGTTCTGGGTATTTGTTCTGTTGTGTTTATGTTGTGTTACGGTGCGGATGTTCTCCTGAAATGTGTTTGTCATTCTTGTTTGGTGTGGATTCACAGTGTGGCGTATATTTCTAAAAGTGATAAAGTTGCTTATACGGCCACCTTCAGTGTAACCTGTATCGCTGTTGATTAAGTATGCATTTGCATTCACATGTACGTGCGTTCAGAAGCCGCACATATCTTGTGACTGGACCGGCACGTTATTAGAATGAATGAAATGCGGACATGACGACAGCTCGTAGATGACGTTAAAGGCAATGCCTTTAAGGCACGCCCCCAAGACTGTGGTCCGGGTGGATTACAAGATATAATGACTGATGAACACCTTCGTTCGATAATGAAGGTTGCCTCAGCTCAAAGCCTGAGCCCCGACATTAATGAACTAGCATCCAAGAAAAGATGCCAGGCTTGGGCACATCAGATTAGATCAGTGTGTTGCAAACTGAGCAGTTCAAAGTCCTGAATGGTTGGTTTATTAATTGTTATTTTATTTTCAAATGTATTAGCCTGTGGAAAAAGTTAATGTTGATATTTACCTCAGAAGGCTGCAAATAGAAAAGAGGCATTCAATTTTTATTTAAATTGTATTTCATATGCCATTGATATTTTTTAATTATTATTATTATTATTATTTGAAACTTGATTTTGCATGTGACTATAAAGTTATATAAGCATACTTGCCAACCTTGAGATCTCCGAATTCGGGAGATTGGGGGGGCGGGACCGGGGGGCGGGGTTAAGAGGGAGGAGTATATTTATAGCTAGAATTCACTGAAATTAAAGTATTTCTTATATATATATATATATATATATATATATATATATATATATATATATATATATATATATATATATATATATTTACTGTACTATATCTATAGTACAGTAAACAGTAATGAAAACACAGTTGTTCTACTAACTGTGCTGTACTTGCTGCTTACTTAAAAAAAAAAAAAAACACTTACCTTTCACTATTTGAGTAGCTGTTGTTCTGCCATTTGATTTCTGGCGACCGACCTCTGAATCCGGGAACATATCCTTCACGGATTTGTTGAAAACATCCACACATGAGAACGGAATGTTGCTTGCAAGGTGGCCCATAATACTGCGTTGTGGATGTTGTGTGTCAGTGTATTAACGTGCCGGCTGGAATAAACACACGCTGAGAAATAGCTTCGTGCCTGCCTACTTTATGGGTTATAGATAAACCTATGGATAACGGAGACATATATAATAGTCTCCTTTTCAGGTGAGAGGCGACGCTAAAGGCAGTGCATTTAAGGCACGCCCCCAATATAGTTGTCCGGCTGGAAATCGGGAGATTTTCGGGAGAATGGTTGTCCCGGGAGATTTTCGGGAGAGGCATTTAAATTCGGGAGTCTCCCGGAAAATTCGGGAGGGTTGGCAAGTATGTATATAAGCCTTGCTTGTTCAATATTCAATGCAAAACTTGTTTGTGTCCCTATTAAAAGGTTAATTTGTTCAACCTTGGCTGTGTTCAGTTTTAAATTTTGGCCCACTCTGTACTTGAGTTTGACACCACTGTTGTACATAAACTGTTTTTAGATTTATTTGTTTTTTTCGGCTTTTTGAGACACAAGTGAGAAGAGAAGAACGTGACAAGCAAAGAATATCTACCAGGAGTGACCATGGTCTAAGCATACTCATTTAAAGCACTTAAGACTCCAGGGGCATCCAAGTACTTTGATCAACTGTTTCAGCATCATGATAGTTGTATGTGATTGCCAGTTGGCATGCACTGTTCACTGTTTTATTTTGGTACTCTACGTTGTTTCTTTTGTTGGCTTTATAGGACTATCTGCCAATAATGAGCAGCTTTTTGTTTTCTAAGGAATTTTTATTTTTATTATTTCGGGGACTGGTGTCATTTGTTTGAGTGTTCCATCTGTCTGTGCTGTTTTACAAGAAGAAACACTAAGTTAATGCTGCTATTTTAACTTCTCGTGCTAACTGGGTATCGTGTGTGTTAAGATTGTTCTCGTCTCTTACATGTTTGCACAGTGACCTCTGTACTGGGCAGACTGAAGCAGGAACCAGTGACTGATGCAACTGTCACAGAGTAAGTGCTGCCGCATGCCAACCCTCCTCTGGTGCACTGGGTTTCTGTGGAGTTACAGTGTATGGGCTGACCCATGCCCCTGGAAATGGTGGCCGTATAGTTCTCCGTGGGGACAGGGATGTTCCAGATCATTGTCAGCTTGCCAGTAGCACAGTCGATGTTGGCTTCAACATCCTCCGGGCCACACGGTACTAGAGGAAGACATGTTTTGCTATGGGCATGTTTGTAGTCAAGACATTGTGTCGCTGATGTTGTAAAAGCTGATGCGGCAGTACCTGAGTCCATACTGATGGGTGCAGAAGTCGACGAGCAGATTCCATCACTGTTAGTGACAGTAACGTTGTATGTCTTTCCACAGGGCAGATCATGGATTTTGCAGTTGTTGACAGTGTTGCTGTTGCACGTAAGTTGAGATCCACTCGGGTCTTCTATGGTCGCAGTGTAGGTGCCAGTGGACTGGTGGTTTTGCCAGACTAGCAGAGCATGGTTGGCATCACAGTCTCTGAATGCCTCAATGTTATCAGGGAGGCAAGGTGCTGGGAAAACAGAAGAGGATATGGAAACAGTAAATTTGGTATATGCAGTAAATATAAGAATCAGAAAGTTGACTTTTCATTATTCATACCTGTAGTAAAGGCTATTTCATCACTGGTACTGCTGTTACACTTAAGGTTGGTCCCAATGATGTGGGCTGTGTAATTCTGTGCGCAATTAAGGCCCTCCACCAAGCAGTCAGTGCCACTTGAAACGCAACTGTGCGAGTTCCCATCCAAATCCTGAACAACAGCGACGTAAAAGATGGCTCCAATGCTGGTTGTCCAGTTGATTCTCACAGACTCTTGGCTGCAGTTGGCTATTGCCGACATAATGGTGGGGTTGCAAGGAACTGGATAGATGGAGGAGCATACAAATAAGTCACTACCTTGATTTAATGCATCAGTTGGCTTTTGGTAAGCCTCAAATGAAGGATTAGTGGTGAGCCATCATATCCCAAGAAGAAAATATTACAACAATTTGCGAACATATCATGGTACTAGATTTTGGCCCAGAGTGCAAATACAGTATTTCCAGCACATACCAGTCTGAGCAACCTCTCCCAGCACCCTGTTGGTGGAGCAGTTGTCATTAGAGGCAACGATCCACACGCTGAGATGATCCCCGCAAAACGCTCCGGTCAATGCGCAGCTGTTGGAGGACGAGGTGCAGTTGTAGGTTTTTCCATTGTTGCCCTGTGCTTCTACAGTATAGGACAGGGCTCCAGCAGCTGAATCCCAGCTAGTAATCAGGTTTTCAGAGTGACACTCTGCTGTAGTCCTTACATTTGTGGGAAGACAAGGGGCTGGAAGAAAAGGGATATATAGTTAAATGTAGTCTTTGGCAGCTAAATTGGTGATTTACTATTAAACGTCATTTTAACAGTTGAACAAACTGACACACTTTGGAAATTCTACGCATGTCACATATCGAACGTACTTAAATCGAATTAAGTTCTACTCACAGGTTCGTACGAATTCAGGATGGCTGACTTCGGTATTGCACTCAGAGCTGACGGCATACACGGTGTACGTGTAGAACTGACCACAGCCGGTATTGGTGAAGTAGCAGGCGCTGTCTTGGGTCCTGCACTCCGTCACCTGGCCAGTGCTGTCTTCAGCCATGGCCACATAGTACAAGGTGTTGTTGGTTGGCTCCCAGCTGAAGTTTATCACGTTGCTGGTGCAGTCATGGGTGGTCAGTGGATTAGCAGGAGCACAGGGCACTGTAGGCAGGAGACAATTAAATAGCTGTTGGTCATTTTAACTTTTGACCCCTTATGTCATTTGGCTCCTTAGTTACCATTAAGCCTAACAGTATTAGATAATTTCCGAGACCAGACTGCCTGTGTTTCTCCCTTAGGCTGATACTGTAACTGACCTTTAAGATAACTAGACTGTAAAGAACTTTAAATGATACGGTGTTGGATGTCCACTTAAGGTGACTAACAGGTGGGTGTAACTGTGAGAAAAGAGTCAAAAACACAATAGAGGGAAGCTAAACAGTGTCCCGCTGGGCTAGCTTAATGGGAGGTGACACCAAGCTGTGGCTCTTGCGTGCATGTGTGAAAGTAACAAAGTAAATGGAGAAGGTGTTGGCAGAGAACATCTTGGTGGCTCTCACCTGTCTCGAACAAAGTAGAGATGTTAGATCTGCTTTCGCAGTCGTCCGACATAGCTGTCACGTAAACATAGTACTCCTCGCCACACTTGAGCAAGGTGATGTGGCAGCTGTTGGAGGCTGAGGTACAGTTGAGGGACGCGCCGGTGCCATCGACGGCCGTGGCTTGGTACAAGTTGGCCCCAAATACCAAGTCCCAGGTGACTGTCGCCATGCCACTGGAGCAGCTGTAGTCCACCGAGATGTACGTCACAGGATTGATGGCTAAACAAGAACAATTATTGGTAAATGATAGGTCAAACTTCCACTTTATCTTCCCTAGATCTGTCTATACTCGACACACTGTCGGGACACAGATTAGTTGTAAATCTCATCATCCCGTATGCGGACTTTAGGGGTGGTAGATGCAAATATTTGTCATCACCAGTAGGAGGAAACTATAATAGTCGTGAAGAGGAAATCAGCTCATTTTTGTTTTGATTTATGACCAAAGCATTCATTGATATACTGTACAATGCTTCAGACAACTTGGCTCAAACCATTTCAAATCCTCAGATTTTGCATCAGTCCACCATCAAATAAATTGACCTTCTAGTCCAGACCTGGGCAAATTAAGGCCCGGGGGCCACATGCGTTAAACTTTTCAATCTGGCCCGCCGGACATTCCCAAATATTTTTTTTATATCTTTAAGATATTTTCAAATGACCGTAAGTCTTGAACTATACAAAGTATTTCAATGGTTGGAATCTGCAATTTTGCATTATATACTAGGTACTATGGTAATCTAATTAGTTACCATGGTAATCTAAGTCACAGCAGCTCAGACGAGGCACCAAGCAGTGTGGGTGGGGAGCGTTTCCACAGGGTGTTTCCAGAGCAGCCAGCCTGAAATGCGTGTGTCATGGACAGACGCGGAAGTAGATTTTTACAACAAAGTTCTAAAGCTTAGTGATACATCAGATATATCAGATTGTATG
The DNA here is from genome assembly GCF_033978685.3 of Nerophis lumbriciformis. Taxonomy (NCBI): domain Eukaryota; kingdom Metazoa; phylum Chordata; class Actinopteri; order Syngnathiformes; family Syngnathidae; genus Nerophis; species Nerophis lumbriciformis. The sequence goes on from NC_084566.2 coordinate 1,775,872, forward strand.
TGTTTTTTTAATTACACTTCACATTCATATTTCGCTGTTTGTGTTGCATTTTTGTTGTGTTTCGCTTGATTGTAAAATATGTCGATCGAAAGGGGGTGTGATATTCATATGTTGTCAATATTCAGTGTTTTATCGTTCAAAGTTAATATTGTGAATCCCACATTCTTTATTTTCATGTACATTCTGGGTGTCTCATTCAGTAAAAATGTTTTTAATTCCCTTCCGTTTTTTAAGGTGGTCTGTTATAACGTATTTAGCATTCAATCAGACATTATTGTGGGGTTCCTAAAAATAGATATACCGGCCCCCAGACACATTTTTTTCTCAAAATTTGGCCCACCGAGTCAAAATAATTGCCCAGGACTGTTCTAATCAAAAGTAGGGGTATAGTAACATTTCACTCTTAGGAAACTGTTAAAACCTTCTCCAGAGAATACGTTTTGAATATGATCTCTATACACCTGAGGCTAATATTCTGTTGAGTAAATAAAAAGACCATTCCTTTGAACATGTCCAACCACAATGGAATACTCACTGGATGTTGAATGTGTGACATTGGCAGCCTCTCCTGGTATCAAGAACATGTTGACCGATGATACTCCGACCGTGTAGGTGGAGCAAGGCTCCAGATTACCGATACCCATTGATGTGTCCGAAGTGTTCATGATAACAGGCATGTTGCTGAGGTTGTCGTCATCACTCACGGTCACTTGGTAAAGCAGTATTTTACTGACTGGGTCCCACGTCACTTGGGCTGTGCTCTTTCCCGTCGACACGAGCGTGACTCCGGTTGGCGGCTGCACCACTGTGATGATGGAATACAAATGTGACGAGTAAATAAAAACAAGCATCTTTTATGAACTTACATGTAGTGATTGTCCTGATGTTACTCCTGGCACCCCGTCCTGCTGTGTTGGAGGCGTAAACGTAACAGTTGTATGTTGTGGACGGAGTCAGGTGGTCCACTTGGCCGGTCAGAGTGGTGAACGTCTCGTTGTATTTATTGGTCGGGAGACTGAACAATTCTTCCACATACAGGATGTAATTGTCAGCCCCCAGCACACTGGACCACTCAAATTTTATAGAGCTACTGGAAATAGCTTTGGAATATGTGATCTGAGATGTTGCAGGCACTGCGGGAATGCAGGAAGACTTTTAATAAATAAATAGTCTGAAGAACAGCAGAGGGTGGTTGAAAACAAAGCTACCTGTCATGGTTTCATCAGTGTCCGTGCACACTATAGTGTAAAACTCAAAGACCTTTAGCGTGACCACGTATGTGTGGCCGGGTCGTAAGCCCTGAATCAGCCTCTGAGTGCTGGGTGCAGACTGCATCACCACCACGGGGGCGATACTGGTCGAGTTCATCACTCGCAGGTCCAGTAAATAGACCGACGCTCCTGAGTATTCGCTCCATTCCACGTTCAGGGAGGATGCAGAAGGAGATGTCACTGACACAATATCACATCCTGGGGGGAAAGGCAGTTGTGATCATTTTAAATCCAATTTGAGAGCATCCTTTATTTAAACTACTGTTAAAAGTGTCATTTCCAGAATCGTATTTTTAACTTTCATACCATATACAGTGGCACCTTAACTTAGTGTTTTGAGATAACAGCTGTCCCTCGGCTAGTTTTATGCTTTAATTTGCAAGCACAACATTGTATTACATGCAACATCGCCATTAGTTGGCCTAGCAAATGTTGAAATAATTTCTAAACGGCGGACATTTATGTACGAGACAGCAGAACTCAATAATCATCATACAGTATCTTATTACATATTTTCCCGTTAGACAGCGAAAAACGTGGGGGCAAAATGTAAGCATTAGTTCAGCATAGACTTAGACAAACTTTAATGATCCACAAGGGAAATTGTTCCACACAGTAACTCAGTTACAAAGGATGGAAAGGATAAGAATGGAAAGGACAATGCACACAAAGGCACAAAAAGAGGGTGAAAACAATAACTAATAATAGTATAGATAATAACAACTAATTATATTATTTGCTACTAATTACTTATCAAAGTGTTTTTTCTTACCGGTTGCCAAAACCTGTTGTATCTATAAAATAAGAATAAAGAAACACAAATTAGCATAAATATAACGTACACTGTATACTGTAAGTAAAAAACTAAAACAGCCTGAACAATGTCCAATTACCTGTAAGACAGACGATAGAACACCTGAAAAAAACAAAAAAGTCCACATTTTATCCCATCGTATTGTCATTTTTGCTTTAAAGACGTTATATCCACACACGCTTTCCGCATTTAGTCGTTCATCTGAAATCTTTACTGGTTGAATGGCGTAGATGAACTCTGTGGGAACCAATCAGGACATCCCAAATGAGGACAGGTGGATGCCCGTGGGCTCCCTGTCAACATGAGAAGGAAACAAATGGTTGTGGTTAGGTTGGGAGTCGGGGGCACTTTCACTTCTCCACCCAATCTCATATCCAGACTTTCTCCGCGCATCATTATCATTGGTGATGTTCAGAAAACACTGCGGTTTGCAAATGTATTAAAAGTGAAGTACATAAAAAAGCATGAGAATGGATTTTCCTATACACATACTTCCACATTCTTTTTTAGAAATACATAGAAAGACACAGCATTTTCCACTGGGAACGTAATATGATCTCTTTTGTATGACATGGTTGGAGTCCATTTCTTGGAAATGCTCCATCATGTTTCGCTATTGTATATTACTGTTGCTACTTTTTTGAAATCATTAATGATGATTAATGATCAAGTATTCTCTATCCAGGATATTTTTTATGAGGTAATGAATAGTAGCTTCTTTAGTGACTGTGTAAATGTTTATACGTCTTTGTCTGGCAAAAATGAACAATAAGCAAGGTTAATTGTGAAATAAATCACTCATTTAGTTGGTAATACAGCATGTATAAAAGATAAAGATGTAAAAATGCACGACAGTAATTAAAACTCCGACAGAGCAAAATTCTTTAGGAAACAACAATTTGTTATTGTATAGTTAACCAGGAGCAATGGAAAAAACAACAACTTTATGTTCAATATTTGGTATCACATATCACAAATACAGCTTCACTTAGTTTCTATGTGTCAAAGTCAAGGCGGCCCGCGAATGTTTGATCTGTGGCCCCCGGGATAATATTTGATTAGTATTAGAACCGGCCCGCAGGCCTGCTGTTTTTCACGCACCAATACTCCATCAGTGTTGGCGCTAGGAATTTTCAAAATGGGGTCCCAGGGACCCCATCAAGTCATAAAAATGGGGTCCCACAGTAAATTTTTGGGGTCCCACTTTTTTGTAACTGTTTTGAAAACAAATGATAAATGTATGTATTATCCTGTTATTTCACATTCTATATTGTGTTTTGAAAAAAGGTTGTCATAAACATTACTTAATTCATTTAAACAAATAATACAAAAGAAAACACAATTTTATTCATATGTAAATTTATTCCATTATAAACATTGATTCACTTTCTTCTTTCCTTTATGAATCTAAACTTTATCGCTGTCGGTATTTTTTTCTATATTTTTATTATAATATTTTCAGAATATGTTTGTTCTGTTTTTGGCCAAAGTAAGACAAAGAAAACGATCTGAAGTTGTCTTTATTTTTTTGTTTTAATGCCAGGATTTTAATAGTCCGGCCCGCGTGTGCAAAGATTTTCCTCCATGCGGCCCCTGAGCTCAAATGAGTTTGACACCCCTGACTTAGTTTGAAGGAACCGTTTAGTTTTTTTCTACGTCATGGTTCAGTTTCAACTTACCTACTTTACCATTCAAACTGCCACTTATTTCCTTAAGGCAATTGTATTAAAACAAATATGATTTATAATGTTTTGATACAGGTGCATTGTCATGCATGACTCCAAAGATTACATCAGATCACAGTATTTTCACAGCATATCATGGTCTTCTTTGTTGTGTGGCGGGTGTCACATGTCTCCGAGCCACTTGTCATGTGGAACTAATGAATACAAGCACGTTTTGCCGTTTCCACAAGTCCCTGTTTTTGAAGGGATAATCCAGGGATCCTTTTTTAAAACGTATCCTCGTGCACTGTGGAAGTCACCTGTGTAGGCAGAGTGGACTTTGTCGTGTGACATCATAACCACATGTGATTTAACTTAGCAGAGCAGACGTGTCAAACTCAAGGCCCGGGGGCCAGATCTGGCACGCAAAATCATTTTATCTGGCCCGTAAACACCTAGAAATGATATGTGTCAATAAAGTACTTAATATTTTCTCATTAAATGATTTTTTTAAATTTTGACAGAAAAAAATGTATGTACTGCTTGAAATTGCATGCCTTTTAAACTTTAATAGTATCCATTATTGCAACAAATATTACAGTATATTATCATACTTTTCAAAAAATTTTTGTCTACATACAAATAAATACTTAAATATCTGCTTGATATGATTTTACATCAAACTACCCATCAAATTAATAAAAATGACAATACATTTTACGTTGTTCTTTACAGCCTATTACTGTAAATTGAAAAAAACTAAAAAAAATGTGCGTTAAAATTCTGTTGACTGAGCTGCCATATTTTGTAAAATCTTGTTTTTAACGGTTTACTACTGTAAATGGAAAGACGATAAATTTGTTTTTACGGTATAAAAACTGGCAGCTAGATTGCCAGAATAAAAAAGGAACTTGTACTGTTTTTCCATGAACAATGTAATGTTCAATGTCAATTTAATATTAAAATTCTGGCAACTAAGCTGCCAGATTTTTACGTAAAAAACAAAACAGTGGTACTGTTTTTATATTTACTGTAAAATGTTGTAAGAAATGAAAAAAAAAAAGACATACAGTAACATTTTGTAAATGTAACGTTTTTACTGTAAAATCGACAGTCTACTTAAAACAATTTACATAATTAATAATGAAATCCAGAGGCAAATGTATACATTATTCGCTGTTACAAGTGGCCCTCTGATGGCATCCATAACTGGTACGTGGCCCTCAATGAAAACCAGTTTGACATCACTGTAGTAGAGGAATATTTTAATCGCAGTTCTAAGTTGTTCAGAATTCTGAAGAAAGCACAATTTACATTTCAGAAATTTTTCCAAAGTTGTCCTTATTGTATATTTGTTTACCCTTTTGGTTTTTGTGTTGAGTTTAAGCAGCTCTTCGTTTACCTAGGAAGTCACCTGGAGAGGTGGAGTTCACTTCGCAGTGGTCATGTGCTGTAGATTAATCATCAAGTGTGATTTTGCACATTCAAACAATATACACTAAATCTTACTGTTCAATGTCCTAAGAACTATGAACATTCCTTAGATTTTAAAAGATTATGCACAATTGTCCTTATATTATGTTAAAAAAAATCAGTTTGGTCAGTTCTAGTGATGCTTTTCTATAGAGTCCTGCTAAAAGAGTTGTTGAAAGTGTAATAAATTATGATGTTAGGTATAGGCAACAGATGATATTGTGTATAGATATTTAGAATTCTGCTATCTTTAAGCACATTTGTTCATCCTATTCAAAAGAATGAATCATCTACTGTATGTGCATTATATTGTGCAGTTGGAGCAGACCACGAGTGTCAAACTAATTTTCGAGGGCCACATGGTAGTTATGGCTGCCCTCTGAGGGCCTCTTGTAACATAGTAATATTCACCTCATAATATTATTGCACAACAATATATGTTTTTTACGTACTCCGTAAAAAAAAAATCTGTAAACTGGCAGCTCAGTCGGCAGAATTGTACCGTGGATTCGATCGTTTTTTCTGAACAGGATATTACTGTAAATGGGAAAAATGCTACCATGTTTTGTTAAGGTAAAATTCTGCCGACAGAGCAGCCAGTGTTAATCTTGAACTCTATGGTGGTTGTTTTAATAGAAAAAATGGTACCACTTTTTTTTAATGATAAAAATATGGCCACCGAGCAGCCTTTTTTTTTAATCGTAAAATCTATTACCATTTTTACAATGTTTAATTTAATGGATAACTTGCTTTGAAATAACAAATCAATCAGGTATTTATTTTCATTTTTACAAAAAAGGTTTATGTATGATTCTATATTTGTTACATTATTAGGAAACATGAAACTAATGGTTCATTATTATAAGAGATAACTACTTTCTATCCTAAATTCATACAAATGTAACTAACATTACATTTTTAACATTACCAACATTATTATTACAGATTCATACATAAATCAAGCAGATATTTAAGTATTTATTTTTTATTTTAAGAAAAAACATGTTTAATGTATAATAATATGGTGTTTGTTACGTTATTAGATATTATTGAATCAAAATATATGCAATTGCATGCAATAAATGTATTTTTTTCTGTCAAAATGGAAAGAAAGAATACATTTAGTAAGAAAAGATAAAATACTTTATTTATGCATATTAGTTCCAGGCGTTGGCAGGCCATATAAATGATCCGGTGGGCCACATCTGGCCCCTGGGCCTTGAGTTTGACACCTGAGGAGTAGACAGACATTTTAAGTAATGTATTAGGATATTCTGTATAACACAGCATATTTAGTTCAGGGGCAGATATTTTCCAATTAGTTATGCTCAATTTAAAGGGTCAGTAAAAAAAATTATAGTTAAGACCAAACTTTGGCCATATTTTATGTGGTAAATAAATTTTTTGTTTGGTTTACTTAGCATACAATGACACAAGTAAAATGTCGTTAGGTAATGTTGAAATGCATGTACTGTATATTGAATAAATGTATTATTGAATAGGAAGCTGCAGTTACCAGGATCTTTTAGCATGGTGCAAAATATTGTGTTCCCTCAATATTTAATGGAGGTACTGTATGAAGTATTGTCAAAATGTACAAATCAATGAAAATACCAAAATAACAATTCAGTTCAGTTCAACAATTGGTCGAGGTATTAATAATTTGGACTAGGGTTGTCCCGATGCCAATATTTTAGTACCGGTACAAAAATGCATTTCGATACTTTTCTGTACTTTTCTAAATAAGAGGCACCACAATAAAATGGTATTATTGGCTTTATTTTGACAAAAAATCTTAGGGTACATTAAACATATGTTTCTTATTGCAATTGTGTCCTTAAATAAAATGGTGAACATACTATATATATAGCTCGGTTGGTAGAGTGGCCGTGCCAGCAACTTGAGGGTTGCAGGTTCGATCCCTGCTTCCGCCATCCTAGTTACTGCCGTTGTGTCCTTGGGCAAGACACTTTACCCACCTGCTCCAAGTGCCACCAACGCTGGTTTAAATGTAACTTAGATATTGAGTTTCACTATTTAAAAGCGCTTTGAGTCACTAGAGAAAAGCGCAATATAAATATAATTCACTTCACACTACTAGACAACTTTTCTTTAAATAGTAAGTAAACAAACAACGACTCCTAATTAGTCTGCTGACGTATGCAGTAACATATTGTGTCATTTATCATTCTATTTTGTCAAAATTATGAGGGACAAACTGTAAAAATGTATTATTTATTTATTATCATTTACTGTTAATATCTGCTTATTTTCTGTTTCATAATGTTCTATCTACACTTCTGTTAAAATTTAATAATTACTTATTCTTCTTTTGTTTTATACTTTACATTAGTTTTGGATATTACCACAAATTTAGGTATCAATCCGATACCAAGTCGTTACAGGATCATACATTGGTCATATTCAAAGTCCTCATGTGTCCAGGGACATACAGTGTTTCCTGAGTTTATAAACATCATATAAATGTTTTAAAAAGGAAAAAAGATTTTGTGACAATAAAATATATCGATGTAATCATAGTGGTATCGACTAGATACGCTATTGTAGTTGGTATCATTACAGTGGATGTCAGGTGTAGATCCACCCATGGCATTTGTTTACATTCAGGGGTGCTAGCTTTTGTTAGCAGTGAGCTATTGTATCCTCCTACGGTGTGTAGTGAAGCATGTTTAGCTATTCCTCGTCCTTCAGTGATAATGATACTTGTAAGAAACTCACTTTATTTGTCACCATGGAGGCGAGGATTATTGATTTAGAAGTAGCTAAAACACTGCTGACTGCAGATGGATGTTAGCTGCTAGCTAGCTAGCCATGTTTTAAAGCACCTCTTCCTGAGGGTGTTTCAGTGTTATAACTTTATCTTTATCTTTAGTTTTTAAGCCAAAATGCGTCCATTCTCCCTTTTCTGTCTACACAGTGTCTGCTTGTAAGTACTCCGTGTGCGCGCTGCCGAACATGCTCCTCTGCTCGTAAAAGCAGCAATGTCACGACGTGACGACGCGCCGTCATGCTCGGAAACCGGTACTTTTCAAACAGAGTATAGTACCGTTTTTGATTCATTAGTACTGCGATACCATACTAGTACCGGTATACCGTACAACCCTAATTTGGACTAATGCACAGCTTTCCTGTGGGATTTCCACTTATTATAAAACCAGTACAACCCACTCCACCTCCCAAGAAGATGATTGACACTCATAGTGATGTTGGGAAAACATATATTTTATTGTCATCTGTCAACTGTAAGCAACCAAACCCACAGAACATATCCACTTGAAACCATGTGCAGCAACTGGATCACAAGTATCACCTCCAGGACCCCAGGCCCGCTTTGACCCACTTTTATCAGTTGACCCTTTTTGGCGGGTGTTTTATGAACGGATTTATTTACCCTGGTCAATTAAATACCCTCCTGGGTAAATAAAGTTACACAGGAATTTATTTCGTGCCTAGTCCCGAGGTGGGATTTTGGAGAGTTCCCCAGGAACCTTTAAGGGCATGCTGTGTTGGTTGAACACAGTTGGGACGTTTCTAAAACTTTATATTCAACATTTTAGCTGCAATTACAGTATGCGAGAACAACTTGTACATTTGTTTGTATTTTTTGTTTGTATAGATACTTGACAACTGAGAGAAAGATGAACGATAGGAACTTTTGAGTTGCAGGAACTTTTGTGGGGCATCTGTGGGCTAAAGAACGCTGATTCCTAGAACAATCGTGCAGTGTCGTGTTTAAAATAGTTTGCACTTTAAAGCTGATTGTTATTTTTACAAGTTTTGTGTTGTTACGCAAAGCTACAAGAAGTGGACGGACTATTTCAAACGTATTTACAGAGGAATATTCAGTATAAGCCGCAGGTGTCAAACTCAAGGCCCGGGGGCCAGATCTGGCCCGCCACATTATTTTATCTGACCCACAAACACCTGGAAATGATATGTGTCAATAAAGTACTTCATATTTTCTCATTAAATGTAACTGATTTTTTTCATTTTGACAGAAAAAATATATTTACTGCTTGAAATTGCATGACTTTTAAACTTTAAGAGTATCCATTATTGAAACAAATATTACAGTATATTGTAATACTTTCCAAACATTTTTTTGTCTAAATAAAAATACTTAACTTTACAGTAAACTACCCATCAAATTAATAAAAATTACAATACATTTTTAATGTTTCTTTACAGCATATTACTATAAATTTAAAACAACTACTTCTGTTTTTTGCGTTAAAATTTTGTTGACTGAGCTGCCAGTTTTTGACTTTAAAATCTACAGTTGTTGTTTTTAACAGTGTATTACTGTAAATGGAAAGATGGTACATTTGTTTTTACGGTAGAAAAACTGCCAGCTAAGTTGCCAGAATAAAAAAACAATTCGTACTGTTTTTCCATGAACAATATAATGTTGTAAAAATCAATGTCAATTTAACACAAATATTCTGGCAACTAAGCTGCCAGCTTTTTCCGTAACCGCCCCAAAAAATGTTGTAAAAAAAAAATAAAAATTTTTTACAGTAAAACTTTGTAAATGTCAAGTTTTTACTGTAAAATCGACAGTCTACTTAAAATAATTTATATAATTAATAATGAAATCCAGAGGCAAATTCATACATTATTCACTGTTACAAGCGGCCCTCTGAAGAAAACCAGTTTGACACGCCAGGTATAAACAGTCTTCGAAGCGACAACTCCTGCTGCTCACTGGGACTTGACAACTTTGTTGTTTAAGGATAAATGTGAAATAGAGGAGTCTGTAAACGAGTGTGAAGAAGGTAAGTCACATGAAATATTCACTCTTCACTTTGTTACATGCTGTAACAGTAGTCAACCACACGTCATTTTGAGTGAAGCAAATACTAATGCTAACAGGCTAACACTAAATATGTTACGTTTATGTTGTCGCCGTGAGATGAACGCTAACATTTGTTGTTCATGTATTGTTATTTAAAGCTAAAATGGACCATGTGGACTCCTGACCCATCATGCTGTGGACAAAATTCCTGATTTTGTATGTAAATGTGTTACGCTTTGTTTTTAAATCATATCATTTTGTATCTTATTGCTTTGTTTTTTATTTACCTACAATTAAGTAAAATACGTCTGGCCTAATACTGTCTGTTGAGTTACATGGCATCGATGTAGAAATACACTGTAGCATTCATCCATACGTCATCAGCCTGATTGTATGAACTACCTTGATCTGTTAAATGGAGGTGAAAACGCAAACCTAACATGTCTACATGAACCCATGGTTCCAGGAACTAAAAGTTTGAGAAACTGAAAGCTCCTGAACTTTGGGTGGAAAAGGGCCGATACAAGGCCTCCCCGAAAAATGTAGTTTTCTACTCACCCCAGACTCAGTTTACTCTCTCACTGTAGGAACTAGGGTTGTACGGTATGCCGGTACCAGTATAGTATTGCGGTACTAATGAATCAAAAACGGTACCGGTTCACAATTTATACTTTTTTTTTTTTAACGGGCATGACGGAGTGCCGTCACCTCATGACATCTGCTTACGAGCAAAGGAGCATGTTCGGCAGCGCACAATCACAGAGTACTTACAAGCAGACACAGTGTGTAGACAGAAAATGGAGAATGGACGCATTTTGGCCTAAAAACTGACGATAAAAGTGAAGTTATAACACTGAAACGCCCTCAGGAAGAGGTGCTTTGAGACATGCAGCGAACATCCATCCGCAGTCTGCAGTGTTCTACTTCTAAATCACTAATCCTTGTCTCCATGGCGACAAATAAAGTAAGTTTCTTATAAGTATCATCCCTGCAGGACGAGGAATAGCTAAACATGCTTCCCTACACACCGGAGGAGGATACGATAGCTCACCGGCGTCACCGCTAACAAAAGCTAGCGCGCCTGAATGTAAACAAACGCCATGGGTGGATCTACACCTGACATCCACTGTAATGGTACCAAGTACAATAGCATATTTAGTCGATACTACTATGATTACATCAATATTTTTTATCATCACAAAATCTTTTTTCCTTTTTTAAAAATTCATATTATATTCATAAACTCAGGAAATACGTCCCTAGACACATGAGGACTTTGAATATGACCAAAGTGTGATCCTGTAACTACTTGGTATCGGATCGATACCTACATTTGTGGTATCACCCAAAACTAATGTAAAGTATCAAAGAACAGAAGAATACGTGATTATTACATTTTAACAGAAGTGTAGATAGAACTTGTTGAAACGGAAAATAAGCAGATATTAACAGTAAATGAACAAGTACATTAACAATCAATTTTTACAGTTTGTCCTTTATAATGTTGATAAAATGATAAATGACACAATATGTTACTGCATACGTCAGCAGACTAATTAGGAGCCTTTGTTTGTTTACTTACTATTAAAAGACAAGATGTCTTGTATGTTCACTATTTTATTTAAGGCCAAAATTGCAATTATAAACATCTGTTTAATGTACCCTAAGATTTTTTTTAAATAAAGACAATAATGACTTTTTTTTGTGGTCCCCTTTATTTAGAAAAGTATCGAAATACATTTTGGTACCGGTATCAACATATTGGTATCGGGACAACCCTAGTAGGAACTAAACATCAATTAATTTGACCTTTGACATGAAATTGCTCAGTAGGTTTGAAAATGTTTGTGATTTATTTCTTTAAAATGCACCTTTTATTTCTTAGTGAGTTTGTACTTTCTTCTTATGCATGTCTTCTTGCAAACATCACTGAAGCACAACAGGAGTATAATATTTCATTCATGCATGTCCACATTAGATGTCAACAGTCCTCCTCCGCGTCGGGGTGTCGTTGGGAAGCTCCCTGAGGGTTGGAAACATGAAATGAAGGTCTCCTCACAAGCATCATATTGTTTGTGACAGTGCACATGCATCCAGCAGCTCTCGTCTTACACACACATGACGTGTCACGTTCTGCAGCACCTCGCCATCTTTTACCTGAGTCACGTTCACAGTCCCAGGTTTCTATGTTCTAGTCCCAAAGGTAAAGACAGGATAAGTCACCTGTACATTATTCTGTTCTCTATCTTTGTTCTCCTCTAAAATTCACTCCTATTGTTGGGCCAACACAATCAGTTTATTTTATGGAAGCCTGTGATGCTGTTACAAAATACGGCTCAAGTTGTGGAGCACCACAATGGACGCCTCCAGCTTTTATCAATTGCTTTCACGCATGCAAACAATAAGCGTCTTTGTCTCAGGCTGTCACCTATGTCATCCAAAGTTGATTCACATGAAACTCACCGGCTTTATTTTATGCTTCTTCTCCCTCGAGAGATCACTGAACGGATAGAGAACGTGTTAGTCAAAAGCTTACAACGTACAATGTTGGATTTTTGAGACACTTACCAATGGCAGCATTAAATCCTTTGCAGGGAACTGAGAACGACATAAAAACAATTTGTATTAGGCCTATTGTTACATGGCAGCTTTAAATCTATATTGAGGGTACCCTGGCTTGTAAAAAAAGTAGAATAGTATTCCCACCAGACAATCTACTGTAGTTACTGTGTGTTGTTACTACAGGGTGTGCCAAGTTTTTTTACATAACTATACTGTAACTCAGGCCTGGGCAATTATTTTGACTCGAGGGGGCAAATTTAGAGAAATAAATGTGTCTGGGGGCCGGTATATCTATCTATCTATGTATACATATACAGGTATATATATATATAAAGTACAGGCCAAAACTTTGGACACACCTTCTAATTCCATGCATTTTCTTTATTTTCATGACTTTTTTACATTGTAGATTGTCACTGAAGGCATCAAAACTATGAATGAACACACGTGGAGTGATAAAGGTGAAATAACTGAAAACATGTTTTATATTGTGGGCTTCACGGTGGCAGAGGGGTTAGTGCATCTGCCTCACAATACGAAGGTCCTGAGTAGTCTTGGGTTCAATCCCGGGCTCGGGATCTTTCTGTGTGGAGTTTGCATGTCCTCCCCGTGACTGCGTGGGTTCCCTCCGGGTACTCCGGCTTCCTCCCACTTCCAAAGACATGCACCTGGGGATAAGTTGATTGGCAACACTAAATTGGCCCTAGTGTGTGGATGTGAGTGTGAATGTTGTCTGTCTATCTGTGTTGGCCCTGCGATGAGGTGGCGACTTGTCCAGGGTGTACCCCGCCTTCCGCCCGATTGTAGCTGAGATAGGCTCCAGCGCCCCCCGCGACCCCAAAGGGAATAAGCGGTAGAAAATGGATGGATGGATGGATGTTTTATATTGTAGTTTCTTCAAAATAGCCACCCTTTGCTCTGATTACTGCTTTGCACACTCTTGGCATTCTCTCGATGAGCTTCAAGAGGTAGTCACCTGAAATAGTTTTCACTTCACAGGTGTGCTTGAAGCTCATCGAGAGAATGCCACACATATACACACACACACACACAGTAATCAGAGCAAAGGGTGGCTATTTTGAAGAAACTAGTATAGAAAAGATGTTTAGTTATTATTAACAGTTATTTCATCTTTTTTTGTTAAGTACATAACTCCACGTGTTCATTCATAGTTTTGATGCTTTCAGTGACAATCTACAATAGTAGATAGTACAATAGTCATGAAAATAAAGAAAACGCATTGAATAAGGAGGTGTGTCCAAACTTTAAGGCTGTACTGTGTATGTATGTGTATATATATATATATATATATATATATATATATATATACATACAGGTAAAAGCCAGTAAATTAGAATATTTTGAAAAACTTGATTTATTTCAGTAATTGCATTCAAAAGGTGTAACTTGTACATTATATTTATTCATTGCACACAGACTGATGCATTCAAATGTTTATTTCATTTCATTTTGATGATTTGAAGTGGCAACAAATGAAAATCCAAAATTCCGTGTGTCACAAAATTAGAATATTACTTAAGGCTAATACAAAAAAGGGATTTTTAGAAATGTTGGCCAACTGAAAAGTATGAAAATGAAAAATATGAGCATGTGCTCAATACTTGGTTGGAGCTCCTTTTGCCTCAATTACTGCGTTAATGCGGCGTGGCATGGAGTCGAAGAGTTTCTGGCACTGCTCAGGTGTTATGAGAGCCCAGGTTGCTCTGATAGTGGCCTTCAACTCTTCTGCGTTTTTGGGTCTGGCATTCTGCATCTTCCTTTTCACAATACCCCACAGATTTTCTATGGGGCTAAGGTCAGGGGAGTTGGCGGGCCAATTTAGAACAGAAATACCATGGTCCGTAAACCAGGCACGGGTAGATTTTGCGCTGTGTGCAGGCGTCAAGTCCTGTTGGAACTTGAAATCTCCATCTCCATAGAGCAGGTCAGCAGCAGGAAGCATGAAGTGCTCTCAAACTTGCTGGTAGACGGCTGCGTTGACCCTGGATCTCAGGAAACAGAGTGGACCGACACCAGCAGATGACATGGCACCCCAAACCATCACTGATGGTGGAAACTTTACACTAGACTTCAGGCAACGTGGATCCTGTGCCTCTCCTGTCTTCCTCCAGACTCTGGGACCTCGATTTCCAAAGGAAATGCAAAATTTGCATGGTTGGGTGATGGTTTGGGGTGCCATGTCATCTGCTGGTGTCGGTCCACTCTGTTTCCTGAGATCCAGGGTCAACGCAGCCGTCTACCAGCAAGTTTTAGAGCACTTTATGCTTCCTGCTGCTGACCTGCTCTATGGAGATGGAGATTTCAAGTTCCAACAGGACTTGGCGCCTGCACACGGCGCAAAATCTACCCGTGCCTGGTTTACGGACCATGGGATTTCTGTTCTAAATTGGCCCGCCAACTCCCCTGACCTTAGCCCCATAGAAAATCTGTGGGGTATTGTGAAAAGGAAGATGCAGAATGCCAGACCCAAAAACGCAGAAGAGTTGAAGGCCACTATCAGAGCAACCTGGGCTCTCATAACACCTGAGCAGTGCCAGAAACTCATCGACTCCATGCCACGCCGCATTAACGCAGTAATTGAGGCAAAAGGAGCTCCAACCAAGTATTGAGTATTGTACATGCTCATATTTTTCATTTTCATACTTTTCAGTTGGCCAACATTTCTAAAAATCCCTTTTTTGTATTAGCCTTAAGTAATATTCTAATTTTGTGACACACGGAATTTTGGATTTTCATTTGTTGCCACTTCAAATCATCAAAATGAAATGAAATAAACATTTGAATGCATCAGTCTGTGTGCAATGAATAAATATAATGTACAAGTTACACCTTTTGAATGCAATTACTGAAATAAATCAAGTTTTTCAAAATATTCTAATTTACTGGCTTTTACCTGTATGTATGTATATATATATATATACATACACACACACATATGTATACACACACACATATATGTAGGCCGTGAAAATCTGTTGCACAGCATGTGGGTTTGGGTCCTATTTTTAGGAACACTAATACAAAACCTCGCAATAATGTCTGATTGAATGCTAAAAACGGTATGACAGACCGCCTTAAAAAACGGAATGTAATTTTAAATTTTTTTACTGAATGAAACACCCAGAATGTACACAAAAATAAAGAATGTGGGATTTACAATATTAACCATGAAGCATAAATACTGAATATTGACAACAATTTCGCCACACCTAGCGTGTGTGTGACAATCATGGCTACTTTAACTTTTTAACTTTAACATAGGAACGTCACACCCCCCCTCGATCGACATATTTTACAATCAAGCGAAACGCAACAAAAATGCAACAAACACAGCATAATATGAACCCCACCTACAATCTGATACATCTAAAATATCACTAAGCTTTAGAACTTTGTTGTAAAAATCTCCTTCCGCGTCTGTCCCTGACACCCGCATTTCAGGCTGGTTACTCTGGAAACACTCTGTGGAAACGCTCCCCTCCCACACTGCTTGGTGCCTCGTCTGAGCTGCTGTGACTTAGATTACCATAGTAACCAATTAGATGACCATAGTAACTAATAGATTACCATAGTAACTAGTATATCATGCAAAAGCGCAGATTCCAACCATTGAAATACATAATGGCAGCTACAGTTTCCATCTTAAAGATCTAAAAAAATTATTTGGGAATGTCCGACGGGCCAGATTGAAAAGCTTAATGGGCCTTAATTTGCCCAGGTCTGCTGTAACTCTTCTCTAAAAGAGTTAACATTTGGCAAAAAATGCATTTCTACTTTGTTGCCTGTGGTGGCGCTGTTATTAAACACTGAAGGTTGGCGCTGAAAGTCGGACTCAAGTCAAAACATTCTTTCTAACTTTAGGGTGTTCAGGCGAATCACTGAGGAATTTGGTACACATCTTCAGAAGACTGTCAAGCACATGTCAATAACATGTGAGCAAGATTGGTTAAAAAACATGGCTACCATAAAGCAAAATGTGCTTTATGGTAGCCATAGGGGCATGGGCAGGATTTAGCAACAAATTGACCATTTGTCTCATGACACTTAGAATAAAACATGTATGCTAGCACGTCTTCCAAAACATTTTGACCACAACCCATAATGTCATTTACAGTCATGTGAGAAAATTAGGACATTGGCTAAAATTGTAATCACAAAGGTTTACTACCATTAATACTCATGTTTATTTTCCTTGCACAAGTTGCATGAGAGCCAGTTATTCCTAACTGGATTTAGTGGTCTGCATGATCCATCTCACCTGAGTATGTTCTCTGCTGGCAGAAGCCCACTTTGACGGCGTCAGGTCCAACCGGCGCTGCCACCACCGTGTAGACATCGCCGCATGTCTCCTCCTGGATGTCGCAGTATTTGCTGTTGGCGGGCGCCAGACACGTGTAGTTGGCCGCAGTCCCGTACAGTTCCACTGCGTGCTGCTGGACCTGGGGGCTCCAGGAGGTGCGCCAGTACACCCTTAGGGAGTTGTTGGCCCAACGGTATAGTTTAACATAGGTCGGGCAGCAGGCACCTAGGTAGGATATAGCGTGGGTCTGTTCAAAAGTGCCAGTGATGTTCAAGTTTCTATATTAGTAGCTTTGGTTTTACAAAACCCAAAACCAGAGAAGTTGGCACGTTGTGTAAATGGTAAATAAAAACAGAATACAATTATTTGTAAATCCTTTTCAACTTATATTCAATTGAATAGACTGCAAAGACAAGATATTTAACGTTCGAACTGGTAAACTTTGTTATTTTTCGCAAATATCAGCTCATTTGGAATTTGATGCCCGCAACATGTTTCACAAAAGATGGCACAAGTGGCAAAAAAGACTGATAAAGTTGAGGAATGCTCATCAAACACTTATTTGGAACATCCCACAGGTGAACAGGCTAATTGGTAACATGATTGGGTATAAAAGCAGCTTCCATGAAATGCTCAGTCATTCACAAACAAGGATGGGGCGAGGGTCACCACTTTGTCAACAAATGCGTGATCAAATTGTCCAACAGTTTAAGAACATTTCTCAACGAGCTATTGCAAGGAATTTAGGGATTTCACCATCTACGGTCCGTAATATCATCATAAGGTTCAGATAATCTGGAGAAATCACTGCATGTAAGCGGCAATGCCCGTGACCTTCGATCCCTCAGGTGGTACTGCATCAAAAAGCGACATCAGTGTGTAAAGGATATCACCACATGGGCTCAGAACACTTCAGAAAACCACTGTCAGTAACTACAGTTTGTCGCTACATCTGTTAGTACAAGTTAAAACTTTACTATGCAAAGCCAAAGCAATTTATCAACACCCAGAAACGCCGCTGGCTTCGCTGGGCCCGAGCTCATCTAAGATGGACTGATGCCAAGTGGAAAAGTGTTCTGTGGTCTGACGAGTCCACATTTCATATAGTTTTTGCAATGTATTGCTGCCATTAAATTCTAAGTTAATGATTATTTGCAAAAAAAAAAGTGTTTCTCAGTTCGAACATTAGATATCTTGTCTTTGCAGTCTATTCAATTGAATATAAGTTGAAAAGGATTTGCAAATCATTGTATTCTGTTTTTATTTACGAATTACACAATGTGCCAACTTCACTTGTTTTGGGTTTTGTAGTAATAGAAATACTATTTTGTTCTCACTCGATGAAAAGCCGTGGTATTTGCACTCTGACATGTGTGCAGTGCGGCTGATGGCTTCTAAGGTGACACTGTAGTTAGTACCGCAAGTGATACATCCCATCAAGCAGTGGATGTCCATAGTGTGACACTTTGCGTGTCCACGCGGTGACGTCAGAGTGGCGATGAAAGAATGGGCACCATACCCAGCCGACCATGTCACGTTGGTCATAGCCTGTGTGACCTGGCTCACGTTCAAAGATGTTGGGCAGCAAGGACCTGGGAAAGATACAGAGGGATGATCACAACCAAAGTGCATTAATGCATGGTGACCATGAACCTTTTTTTTTTCTACCTGTTTCCAAGATTTTACTGTATCCAGTTAGGCTTGTTCCTGCAGTTGTGGTGGCTACGGCTGTGACCTCATAAGTTGAACCACAGGGCAGCTCCGTTAGCTCACAGGAGCTGTTTCCTCCATAGCATGTGTGGGTGTCGTAGCGTCCGACAGCGGTGACGGTATAATTTGTATTTTGGTTGTTGGGTGTTGTCAAGAGGACTGTGTAGGATGAGTTGTTGGACTGAGTCATATTCAAAATATCTGGAGCACAAGGAGCTGCGGAGAAGAGATGGAAGTTATCAATAAGTGGTTTACAACAAGGCATTGTTATGTTATCTGATTTGATAATGACTTTTAAAATCACATTTTACAAGATAATCAGAAACTAAAGTTAATCGAAGAAGTTCTTAAAGTACGCATGAATCAAACCTTTTTTTTTTTAACTTAAGAGGAATACTGTTTTGTTTGTGGACTCAGAATGCTAACGCTTAGAACAAAGCAACATGTTTCTATTACTCGAAGCTCCCAAAGTACAACCAGTACTTTCAGTAGAAAGAAACATGACACTACCTCAACTCATGGTGTACCTTTTGTTGATTATAATGAAAACTAAGTCATCTAGTAGCTTTTACTGTCTTGAATTTGACCAAAAGTATAACATCACATAAAGACATATTGCAACTAGGGTTGTCCCGATATCAATATTTTGGTACCGGTACCAAAATGTATTTCGATACTTTTCAATTATTTTCTAAATAAAGGGGACCACAAAAAAAGGCATTATTGGCTTTATTTTAACAAAAAATCTTACGTTACATTAAACATATGTTTATTATTGTAATTTAGTCCTTAAATAAAATAGTGGACATACGAGAAAACTTTTCTTTCATTAGTAAGTAAACAAACAAAGGCTCTTAATTTAGCTGCTGACGTATGCAGTAACATATTGTGTCATTTATCGTTCTATTATTTTGTAAAAATTATTAAGGACAATTGGTAGAAATTGAATGATTAATCTACTTGTTCATTTACTGTTAATATCTGCTTACTTTCTCTTTCAACATGTTCTATCTACACTTCTGTTAAAATGTAATAGTCACTTATTCTTCTGTTGTTTGATAATTTACATTAGTTTTGGATGATACCACAAATGTGGGTATCGATCCGATCCGATACCAAGTAGTTACAGGATCATACATTGGTCATATTGAAAGTCTTCATGTGTCCAGAGACATGTTTACTGAGTTTATAAACATATTATGAATTTTAAAAAAAGGAAAAGAGATTTTGTGACGATAAAAAATATCGATGTAATCATAGTAGTATCGACTAGATACGCTATTGTATTTGTGCCCCCCTCTCCTTCGTGGAGGGGGGGGGGGGGCACAGGTTCGGTGGCCACGGATGAAGCGCTGGCTGTCCAGGGTGGGGACCCAGGGTGGACCACTCATCTGTGCATCGGTTGGGGACATCTCTGCGCTGCTGACCTGTCTTTGCTCGGGATGGTCTCCTGCTGGCCCCACTATGGACTGGACTCTCACTATTATGTTAGATCCACTATGGACTGGACATTCACAATACTATGCTAGATCCACTCGACATTCATTGCACCCACCCACATCTGCGGTCCCCACCAAGGTTTCTCATTGTTATCCCATTGGGTTGAGTTTTTTCTTGCCCTGATGTGGGATCTGAGCCGAGGATGTCGTTGTGGCTTGTGCAGACCTTTGAGACACTCGTGATTTAGGGCTATATGAGTAAACATTGATTGATTGATTGAGTGATTGATTGATATCATTACAGTGGATGTCAGGTGTAGATCCACCCATGATGTTTGTTTACATTGTGATGCCGGTGAGCTATTGTATCCTCCTACGGTGTGTAGTGAAGCATGTTTAGCTATTCCTCGTCCTGCAGTGATGATACTTGTAAGAAACTTACTTATTTGTCACCATGGAGGCAAGGATTAGTGATTTAGAAGTAGCTAAAGCACTGCAGACTACGGCTGGACGTTAGCCGCTAGCTAGCCATGTCTTAAAGCACCTCTTCCTGTGGGCGTTTCAGTGTTATAGCTTCACTTTTATCTTTAGGGTTAGGGTTATTAAGATAAACTGCATCCATTCTTCCTTTTCTGTCTATACACTGTGTATGCTTGTTAGTACTCTGTGATTGTGCGCTGCCAAACATGCTCCTCTGCTTGTAAAACCAGCAATGTCACCACATGACGACGACGCGCCGTCATGCCCGCTGAAAAAAAGTGAGGGGGGGGGGGACCGGTACTTTTTAGAGGTGGTATAGTACCGAATATGATTCATTAGTATCGCAATACTATACTAGCACCGGTATACCGTACAACCCTAATAGCAACATACTTTTTCGAATGCAATGTTGATACAATGGCATCACTGATCTTGCCTTTGATTTGATGTTGGAAAAAGCCCGATAGTAATGAATGTATGTTGCAGGGACTCATCAATTACCTGTCTCGTGACCGTGTGGCATGCAAGTGCGGTTGCACCCTCTTATCTCGCTGCAAGGTGTGACCACTACGGAATATATTGCGTTGCACCTCAAATCCGACAGTGCACACACAGGTTCTGTGTCATTACAGTGGATGGCTTCGTTGGCCTGCACTGCGGTCGTCTCATAGAGCTCCGCCCCCTTGACCCGTGACCACATGACCTCCAGGGTCTCTGTGGAAACGGAATTTAAAGAAACACCCTCTGGGCAGCATGGAACTGATGGAGATATTGAGAAACACAGAGAAAAATTCAATGTTTGCATGTTGGAATATGCAGTGGTGTTGATATTTGCTATACTTGGTCATACTGGTTGTGTAGTTCTGCACATTTGCATAGGGGCTCGAGCCAGCCTGGTTGTAGGGAAAGACACTGGTGAGGTAGGTGTAACCACACATGCAGAAAAAGTGGCAGCTGGTTCCTGTGGTGTTGCATAACTTCTCGGTACCGTCGTCCCTCTTTATGAAGGTCATGTAGAACTCCACCAGTGGTACTTCATCCCACACCACTGAGCAGTTACCAGCGTTGGGCTCTTCCACCCAGATGTTGTCTGGAGGACATGGGTCTAAGACAGGAAAATACATTTACAAGGGATGACAGTCATTTTGAAGCCATTTAGCTTACAGACTTTTAGATAAGCACAGTAGAAGACCGAAAAGAAAGATTCATGGTATGATACAAGGTGATGAACCAATGTTGTCCGCTTGTTCTCAAATACTGTTTAACTAATCTTCAGCTGGAAAGTGTTTTCACCTTTTGTGGTGTGCGAACTGCACATTGTAACTCTAGTGTTACCAAAAAACAAACAAACACTATGGACACAAGTCTTGGGACACACTCCTATGGCATTAATCATACAAAACCCAAAAACAGTTGACACGTTGTGTAAATGGTAAATAAAAACAATGATTTGCAAATCCTTTTCAACTTATATTCAATTTAGTACACTGCAAAGAAAGATACTTAATGTTCGAACTGGTAAACTTTGTTATTTTTTGAAAATATTAGCTCATTTGGAATTTGATGCCTGCAGCATGTTTCAAAAAAGCTGGCACGAGTGGCAAAAAAGACAGAGAAAGTTGAGGAATGCTCATCAAACACTTATTTGGAACATCCCACTAGTGAACAGGCTCATTGGGAAGACAAGACAATGCCAAGCCACATTCTGCACGTGTTACAACAGCGTGGCTTGGTAGTAAAAGAGTGTGGTTACTAGACTGACCTGCCTGTAGTCCAGACCTGTCTCCCATTGAAATTGTGTGGCACATTATGAATGAGCAATAATTCCACCTGAAAAGCTTCAAAAATGTGTCTCCTCAGTTTCCAAACATTTACTGAGTGTTGTTAAAAGGAAAGGCCATGTAACACAGTGGTAAAAATGCCCCTGTTAAAACTGTTTTTGCAATGTGTTGCTGCCATTAAATTCTAAGTTAATTATTATTTGCAAAAAAAATTCAGTTTCTCAGTTCGAACATTAAATATCTTGTCTTTGCAGTCTATTCAATTGAATATAAGTTGAAAAGGATTTGCAAAACATTGTATTCTTATTTACGATTTACACAATGTGCCAACTTCACTGGTTTTGGGTTTTATATGTTGGAACTCCTTCCAACTGGTGTAATGCTCACACCTCCCAATACTTTTGTCCATCATCGTGACTCATGGCCCCTTTTCACTGCACTGTACCTACATGACTCATAGTGGTCAGTGTTTCCACATCTAAACTCAGAAACGGCCAATAGTATTCAAGAGGAAACTGAAGGCAACTAAGTGAACACTATGGAACATAATACTGCAGTGCCCATAGCCAAGGGATGATCTTACATTAGCATATGTGTTTATCTTGTTCATTTCTAGATTCAAATGTGTTTCAGTTATGACCAATCTGCTTGACCAATGAGCAACAGGCAATGGTTTACGTCATCTGGTAGTACCTTGTTTTGGCATTGGATATGATATAACTGATAATTGACCCACATGTAACGTAGTCAGCTGGTGGTGAAGGGCTGCTGGGTCCAGCTGAGTTGAAGGCAATGACAGAGACAGAGTGATTCTGACCACACTCCATAGGAGTGATGTAACAGTAGGTATTAGCTGTGGCAGTGCAGTTTTGGCCGTTGGTACTCCAAGCCAAGTAGTTCTCAGCTCCCTGCACAAACACCCAGTACACCGCGATGCCAAGAGACCGGCCCAGAGTCACCTGAACGTGGACCAAATCTGGACTTGGCGGACCTTGAAGTGAAATCCAGGGGAATGTTAATGACAAGATCCACTGCAGGGCTGCAAGTTGGATTTCCGGCGTGCTCACGTGTGATCTGGCAGACGGTGAGGTCGTCACCAACGCGGCCTTCAGCGTCCCAAGCTGTACTTTTGATGCAATAGGTGGTCCCTGCCTCAAGATCATCAAAGGTCACAGTGTTTTCAGTGGTGTTGACTTTGAGGCGTGAGCTGGAGCCCTGCTCGATGATGCAGAGCGAGTAAAGGACGGCGTACTCAACGGGGGACCAGGTGACCAGGATAGTGCCATCATCAGGGGATGTGGTGTTCAACTCGGGCGCCTTGACCACTGAAGACCAAACAGTTAGTAAAACATCAGACTCCACCAACTATGTTGTTTTGTAATCAATGTAACGTAGAGACGACATCCCTGTGATTAGATTTCACTGTATCCTCCCCAAGGGAGTGGACAGTGCCTTGTTCTCATGGTTTCTCTTTTCATTTTGTGAAAACGTTAACGTCGCAGAGGATGGATACAGTTTCCACCCTCATGCATAGCCTGCGAAGCCTTAAGACGGCCACAAAGAGACGTGAAATGGCACACTGTCATGGCCGGCGGAGTGAGGCAAACTTTTGTCTACAGAAACAACAAACAGGCAGTCTCTCGCAGACAGATTAGCATCTTGAGTAAATGGCTTCTCGAGTGTATGTCTGGCTAAGGCTATGTCTACACTAAGCCAGATAACCCCTTAAACGCATAATTATTTAGCCTAAGCCCTGTTTCAGCCACACTAAACTATCGTTTAAGGTCCCCCTCCTTGGATAATTTTTTACACGGGTAAGTGCGCCGTGTATTTCTTGAATCTCCGACTCTTAGCTTTGTATGGACTCATTGATTGTTTACAAACTGAGTTCGGAGAGGAAGTGATGCCAGAAAGACCGAGCCCCACACAGGAAGTGACGTCAGAAAGAACGCGCCACAGCCAACTTCATAATAAAGTGGTTTCGTAACTCGGAGCTAACCACTGGAAACATGAAGGCGAGTCTTCCAGACATGCCCGTGTTTCTCCTTCCGTCTGTACAGACGCTTGTGGAAATCACGCATGAATACCTTTAGAGAAAGCGATTGCAGCTATTTGGGATGTAACACTTCTCAGACGGCAAGAAAACTTTCGAATGTCCGGGTCAGCTGTGAATCTACTTACCGAAAAACGTTGTCCATTTGTCGAAGGAGAGACAACGACAATACGAGCTCTTGTGGATGTGATAAAAAAGGTAGCGTGTGCTTTGTATTACCTGGCCGTCGCGGGAAGACTAATGAAAACGGCCAATGCTTTTGGACTGACAAAGCAGGCTGTATCAGATATTGTCCGCCATGTCAGAGGTCCAGAGTATATAAAGTCACCAAAAACGAATGGACAATGAAGGTGAAGGCAAAAGAGTGAGGAGTGTCCTGACCAGATATCTAGATCCCCAGATTGATTGTTGTAAAATGTTCTTTGTCACATTGTGTACTTTTACGTGTTTATTAAATATTTGATTAGTTTATGATGGCTCAGGTGTGATTCAATACAGTCGGGCCCCGCAGCACACTGGATTCCAGTTCATTGAAATACCACAACACTGGATATTGTTCAGATAAGTAAAATTTAAGAACTTGCACACAAAGCAACACTGGAGGTGAATATGACGTGTGCATTTTCCGCACATGCTTAGTAGGTCGCGTTGCGCCGGCGGACGGAGGGGGTCTTAAACGGTGGCATTGTTGTGTGTGGACACAGATAAGGTTAAGTGGGATTTACCCCGGATAACGTGTAAACGGGGCCTAAGTGAAAAAAGTTAGTCTTCAAAGTCAGTTAGAATATGTATGGTCAAAATCAAGGTTTTGTACTACCTGTCCTGGCTTTGATGTGGTACGAAGGCTGGCTGCGTCCCCCGGCATTGCTGGACATGACGCTCAGCTTGTAGTCTGTGTAGGGATGAAGCTTCACCACGGTGCCCGGGGAACTGTTCACGGCGGTCTCAGAGAACAAATCACGGCTCTGCGACACGGCCCTCAGGATGTAGCCGGTCGCTCCGGCAACCTCTGTGAACTCCACGGTGATGCTGTCACTGTGCTTGGAGTAGGCCTGTTCAATGCTGGGCACCTCTGGGGCTGCATGATGGATGTAAATTTGTATAAAAGAATGAAGTATTCAACACCTTCCATTAATTCATCTAATTTCTTCTGCTGGAGCCTATCCTATCCCAGCTGACTTGAAGCAAAATGACTCATCACCATCCAATCACAGAGCACATGTAGAGATTGTCAAAAGACGAAAGGCTTAGAATTTATCTAAAAAAAATCCCCTGTTACACAAAGTCAGTGTGTTTCCCACCTAGGCCTTCAGTGATGTCCGACTTCAATGATTACCTCTCAAAATACCATAATTGATGTCACCACATGATCATTCTTGGAGAAATATTATACAGAAACACATTCACGCACTACTAGAAATTGAAGCACCTCAACAGTGTACAAAACGGGTTATTTTCTGGCGCATTTAAAAATCAATAAACCCGCATCAGTAATTAAAACATATCTTATGTGGTACTGTCAAAATTTAAATTGCAAAAAACATATTCAACGTGAAAAAATAAAGAAATAACATATTTGAACTCACAATTTGTAGAACCCATTCGACACCGTATAAACCCCTCGTAGTCGGTTGATTCGAGTGGAAATGGCGGGCATTTCCCCATTTCATCGCTGACATCGTCTCACAAGATATCATTTCTCTTTAAATATCCTTCTTGAAAATGGCCTTGCAAATATAAATCTCCCACCTAATCAACGTTTTGTTCTGCTTCTTTGTGGGTCAACACTTCCTGCTTCCTGCTAAATTGCAACTTGTGATTGGATACTCACTTTGGAATGACAAGTGAGTATCCAATCACAGTATCGTTAACATCAGGCTACCTAGATAGGTTACTGTCAGCAACTTTTGATCTGATTGTCTATCGCAACTGTCTATCAACTGTATGTGTTCTCAAATTCATCCGCTAACTGTCCCGGTGAGTATCCGATCACAGGACGTGTAAAGGTCACGTTCAACGTGAGGCCAGCTAGAAGGCTTTACTGACAACAACTTGTGAACAATCAAGTTTGGCTATCACAATTATCTATCAACTGTATGTGCCTGTTCACTTACAGTGCGTAGACGCCTGCATTGTTGATTCTGAAGGCCTATCCATCCATCCATTTTCTACCGCTTGTCACTAACGGGGTCACGGGGGTTGCTGGAGCCTATCCCAGCTGCACACGGGTGGAAGGTGGCGTACACCCTGGACAAGTCGCCATCTCATCGCAGGATTCTGAAGGCACCGGGCAGATTTCGTACAACATAAGCTATCTGAATTCTAATTGGATACAAACTCTAACCTAAAAACAACAGCACTGGAACTTGTGATTGGATACTCACTTTGGAATGACAAGTGAGTATCCAATCACAGTCTCGTTAACAGCAGGCTACCTAGATAGGCTACTGTCAACAATTTGTGATCTGATTGGCTAGCGCAACTGTCTATCAACTGTATATATTTTCAAATTCATCCGCTAACGGTCCCGGTGAGTATCCAATCACAGGATGCGTAAATGTCACGTTCAACGTGAGGCCAGCTGGAAGGCCTTAAAAAAGTGAGTATCGATGATTTCTCTGCTAGCCCGGTATGGCTACGGCGCAACACTTCCTGCTTTAGTAAATTCAAATTGCAACTTGTGATTGGATACTCACTTTGGAATGACAAATGAGTATCCAATCGCAGTCTCGTTCACATCAGGCTACCGAGATAGGCTACTGTCAACAACTTGTGACCTGATTGGCTATCACAATTATCTATCAACTTTATGTGCATGTTCACTTACAGTGCACAGACGCCCGCATTGGATACAAACTCTAACCCAAAATCAACAGCACTGAAAGGAGCATAATATGACATGAAGAGAATATGAATACTTTTGGATAATTAGGGAAAGTAAATAAAAAAAATACTTTTATCTTTAATTATGATCATGATTTCTGGTTATGTTAGGCCAGCAGAGAAGGTCTTGTGGCGCAACCCCTTCGAACTTAAACAAAGCCTGTTGGGCCACAAGGCCTTCTCTAAGGTCTGACAAGTGCCATCACAAATTCCCAGAGACACACTCCAAATCTTCCCAGAAGACTAGGATTTCTGCAAAGTGGGCTCAATGTGATATATTTTCCCACACACCAAGCAAAAGTGAGGGTCCTGTTCACTGACCTGTGGTCTCTTCAGTCTCTGCACTGCTCAGCACGTTGAGGGCATGGTCCATGGCCTCCAAGTGCATGGTGTAAACCGTGTTTGGCGACAGAGAGTTGACCGTGCCCATCACTGTGTCAGCGCCGAAATGAGTAAAAAACGAGCGCTCTGGAGAGGTTTTGGATGTCGCTGTGATCTTGTAGGACGTGGCTCCACTGTGTCCCATCCACTGCATGGTCACACTTTTGGACGTGACCGAGAACACAGAGAAAGAGATGTCTAAAGGAATCAAAGATACGAAGGAAATGTGCATTTAGGGGAACGGTCTAAGGTCGGAAAATCTTTTTTGTTGTGGTTGTTGTTACCATTTTGAGCCATGCATATCTGAAAATTACAAAAACAATCAGATCAATAAACTGGGGGTACATTACATTTGCAGCATATTTGATGGCATCTCTCCAAGTATAGAAAGATATTGTTGTGCAGCACTTTGGAAAAAAAATGGTTGTTTATACAAATAAAGTGGATTGGATTGGATTGGATATTATCCTGATGTAGGGCTGGGCGATATATCAAGTTTGTAAGATATATCGATATATTTTTAAACAAGATATGAATTAAGAAAATATCGTAATATCAGTAAAATTTATTTCACGTTAAAATGACCAAACGCCGCTTATTTGTTGTGTTCCTTGATTCTCCCCCACTTCCCACTACCTCTCATGGGCTACTAAACCCCTCCCCTTCCTCCTTCCAAGGTGTCCTTGCACGTACAAGAACATCCATGATTGGTTGGTTGTTTACTATGATGAGTCACGATTGGTTAAGATTAGGGCAAAACATTACAACAGGCCAATCAGAGTCAAGATAGGGCGGGTCATGGAACCAGGAAGGGAAATCACAACAGACATCCCAAATGACGACGAGAGAGTCGTAGAAGAGAAGAGGGAATATTCAAGCGGGCGATTTCTATATTTAAAAAAACTAGTGGAAGATGGCAAAGGGATTCTCTTCCATAGATTTTTCTTTTAGCGATGTAGAAGATATCCAGGAAACCCACAAATATGTCTATTTGGCCAAATGTATGCATCTCGATAAAACATTCATTTGAGTTGTTTACCATGTAAGCCCATATCAAAACTGTTCTCCAGTTGCCAAACCGGGCGTATTTCGCACGAGAAATGCTGCCCAAAATGTACGCCGAAGTGATGAAGATCATAGCCGCACAATTAAGTCAAGTCACTTACTTGGCACTGACCACAACCATACGTGTGTGAAAAGTCCATTACATCGTCCACTGGGAATTGAAAAGTGCCTGCCTGCAAATTTTTTTTTTTTATCAGTTTGATACATTTTGTATTATTTGCACAGTTATGTTGTTTATTTTACGTAGAGAGAATATTTTTCTATTTTATTTATGTTATGTAATTCTGTGCTACTTAAACAGTTTATTTTCTGTGCTGTTAATAACCATCTTGACTAACTAGGTTAGTCAAGATGTTAAAAGTGTTTACAGTACAGTTGTCATTCACTTCAATTTCAGTGAATCTCGCTCAAAAATTAATATCTATTCTGTATATGCATACTTTTACCAGAAAATATATCGAGTTTAGGTAAAAATATATTAAGATGTCATTTTTCATCCATATCGCCCAGCCCTATCCTGATGTAAATGATGCCCTGCACACAGACAGAGGCAGCAGGCTTTCACTCAACACACATTTCAGGTATTTCTTTCAAGTCGGAATGAATTTGTCCATTGAAGTGCGGGTGTGCACGCCACACACACTTCAGCAAAAGAGCCTTTGTTCACAACCATATGGCTATGCAATATTGATTCATGACGCTTAAGATCATAAAAGTACAACCAAAATTGGTTTTCTTAATAAGAGGAAATCATTGCTTACCTGTGTCAAAGTCAAGAAAATCAAAAGTTTGGGCATCAGCAGCCATGTGGTGTCCATATCTGCAGGCTTTCTTAACAGCCTAGAAGCCAGATGAATGTTGTTGTTTTTTTATTGCTCAAAATGATTTAAGGGAAAATTCTCTCTCTCTTCTTCCTGTACTCTCTCTCTCCCTGATGAGCCGACAGGTGCTTTATTGTTTCTGCAAATACCAAAGAGCCTAGAGGCGGAAACTCCTCCCCTCAGGGGGGCTTGGGTGGCCACTCTGAGTGAGACGAGGAAAGCTCACCTTTCTGAGATGTCTTTTTTTTTTTTTTTTTTTTTTTTAAAGCTTTTGATTTACAGTTAATCCTATGGATGACTATATCGAAATCTACTTCCAAATGTTGTTGCAGTGCAGCACATTACAACATTTGTTTTTTAACTTGTTTTGAGCAGTTTGTTAGGTCTTGGGCTTTGAAACTGGAAGGGTCCTTTCGAGGACCCGCCCACTCACCACCAAAAACCCACCTGGTCTGACATCTCTCCTTGTGTGGTCTGATTCTGCAGACCTCAACCCTACTGCTTTCCCTGGGAAACTTCTTCCCTGGCGTCCTCCCTTCTCTGTATTTTTAACGTCCGTGAAAAAAAATCTTTTTGGATACTGCCTGAACACTTGGCCTTCAAAATAAAAGCACAGCAGTGAAACGCAACAGTGCGGACAACAATGACGCAGGGGTAGGGCGAGTCGCATGTCATTTTATTTGAATCAAATTGACAGCGGTAGGAAGACGGATGGACATGAGGATGACAGAGAAAGCATCTCTGCAAAAAAAAAAAAAAAACTTGCGTAAATAGCTTGACAAATTGAGACCTTTTTTGAAAGATTTGTAACATAAGTTTTAATACACCACATGTAAGAATAAATGCATGTGTGCTATATATTAATTGTTATGTGAAAATGGTATCCCAACACGGCATTGAAACAACGTTGAGAGCTTGTTGAATTAGGTCCTGACTAGGGATGTCCCGATCCAGGTTTTTGCACTTCCGATCCAATACCGATATTGTTTTTGCACTTCCGATCCGATACTGACCGATACTGACCGATACTGGCCCATCCGAGCATGTATTAAAGTTTAAAGTTATTTAGCCTACTTAGTTGTCAGAATCATGTTGAAAAGGGTTTTAGTACTCTTGATAACAACTAGCCAGCTGAATTAGGGGAGTTTGAATAATACACAATGGTTGGTAACAAGAAACTGACCTGTTTATTCAAGGATAAACACAAAATAGACAAAATTATACATGACAAACAGAAATGGCATCATTGAACTAGGGCTGGGCGATATGGCCTTTTTTTAATATTGTGATATTTTAAGGCCATATTGCGATACACGATATATATCTCCATATTTTGCCTTAGCCTTGAATGAACACTTGATGCATATAATCACAGCAGTATGATGATTCTATGTGTTTTGATTGATTGATTGAGACTTTTATTAGTAGGTTGCGCATACAATTGACCACTAAATGGTAACACCCGAATAAGTTTTTCAACTTGTTTAAGTCGGGGTCCACTTAAATTGATTCATGATACAGATATATACTATCAGATATATACTATCATCATAATTCAGTCATCACACAAGATAATCACATTGAATTATTTACATTATTTATAATCCAGGGTGTGGAGGGGGGCGTCGGATGTAAGTGTCAAAAAGACAGTCAAAAGAGTTTGATATGAGAATAAATCTAAAGTTAAAATATAGGGTAGAAATGCACCCATTTGCAGGAAATGTAGTCTTGATTTTCAAGATTTTCTTTCAAGGCTTGCATGTCTACATTAAAACATTCTTCTTCATACTGCAAAAATATATGCTACTTTTAAACTTTCATGCAGAGAAGGAAATCACAACTAAAAAAATCACTAATTTTTTCAGACGGTGTTGATCTGGTAATTTTTGCCTCAGCATTTTGATGGTGTGGGCGTGTGGCACCGAATGGAGATAAGCGTCTCGACAGACGTTACAATATTTGAACAATGATGACGAAAACTGTTTTCTCTGTCGTGTCCGTCCGTGTGTCGAAAATTGTTATGCGCTTATTTTTTTATTTGAGTTTGTGCATGGCATATAATTGCTATGCGCAGAGGACGCTTGAGCAGTGCGCAATTGCACAGGCGCGCACCTTAGAGGGAACGTTGGTCACACGGCTGCGCTAGCATCACAGCTAACGTTAGCCATGCTGCTAGCTCTCTGCTGGGAGAGGGCGTATACGTATGTGACGTATGACGTGACAGTATGTGACGTATGACGTACACGTATGTGACGTTTGTAAGAAGGTACGTGCGCTTGCTGTCTGTGAGAGGGAGACACAGAAAAGAGTGAGAAGAGCCTGTCGTATAATGCCAGCAGCTAAATGCAACTGCGTGAGAATCCACAGACCTGTGGATGTGTTAAAGGTGTGCTGGAAAATGCGGAACGGAAATTAGGGAACAGCAGAAAAGTGGAATGTATTATTTAAATCGGTGCGTTGGAAAACACGGACCGAGTTTTTTTAAAAACTGGATCTGGATCGGCATTTTCCCATGCCTTGCCGATACGCATTTTTTGGCAAATATCGGCGGCCGATCCGATCCAAATATCGGATCGGGACATCCCTAGTCCTGACTAGGGTTGTCCCGATACCAATATTTTGGTACCACTACCGGAACCAGAATGTATTTCGATACTTTTCTAAATAAAGAGGACCACAAAAAATGGCATTATTGGCTTTATTTTAACAAAAAATCTTACGGTACATTTAACAGATGTTTTTTTATTACAATCATAGAACAATGTTGGCCTTAAATAAAATAGTGAACATACTAGACAACTTGTCTTTTAGTAGTAAGTAAACAAACAGAGACTCCTAATTAGTCTGCTGACGTATGCAGTAACATATTGTGTCATTTATCAGTCTTAAATGAACAAGTGGATGAATTGTGTTATTCATCCACTTGTTCATTTACTTTAGGTATCGATCTTCATGAATGTTTTTTGTGACCAACAAGTATGTGCTCCAATAACTCCATCACAAAAAAATAAGAGTTGTAGAAATGATTGGAAACTCAAGACAGCCATGACATTATGTCCTTCACAAGTGTATGTAAACTTTTGAAACTGTCTTTTGTGAAAATCTGCTGCACAGTATGTGTTTTGGGTCCTATTTTCAGGAACACTAATACAAAACCTCACAATAATGTCTGATTGAATGCTAAAAACGTTATGACAAACCGCCTTAAAGGCCTACTGAAACCCACTACTACCGACCACGCAGTCTGATAGTTTATACATCAATGATGAAATCTTAACATTGCAACACATACCAATACGGCCGGGTTAGCTTACTAAAGTGCAATTTTAAATTTTGCGCAAAATATCCTGCTGAAAACGTCTCGGTATGATGACGCCGGCACGTGACGTCACGGATTGTAGAGGACATTTTGGGACAGCATGGTGGCCAGCTATTAAGTCGTCTGTTTTCATTGCAAAATTCCACAGTATTCTGGACATCTGTGTTGGTGAATGTTTTGCAATTTGTTCAATGAACAATGGAGACAGCAAAGAAGAAAGCTGTAGGCGGGAAGTGGTGTATTGCAGGCGGCTGCAGCAACACAAACACAGCCGGTGTTTCATTGTTTACATTCCCGAAAGATGGCAGTCAAGCTTTACCATTGGCCTGTGGAGAACTGGGACAACAGAGACTCTTACCAGGAGGACTTTGAGTTGGATGCGCAGACGCGGTACCGTGAGTACGCACGCAGCTGCGGCTTCCAAACATTTGATCGCTTGCCCGTACGTGCGTGCCGCTATATGCATGTCACGTACGTAACTTTGGGGACTTTGGGGAAATATACTGTATGTGCTGTATGAACTTTGGGGAGGTGAACGGTACTTTGGGCTGTGGGATTGAGTGTGTTGTGCAGGTGTTTGAGTTGTATTGGCGGGTTATATGGACGGGAGGGGGGAGGTGTTTGTTATGCAGGATTAATTTGTGGCATATTAAATATAAGCCTGGTTGTGTTGTGGCTAATAGAGTATATATATGTCTTGTGTTTATTTACTGTTTTAGTCATTCCCAGCTGAATATCAGGTCCCATCCGCCTCTCACAGCATCTTCCCCATCTGAATCGCTCCCACTGCCCTCTAGTCCTTCACTCTCACTTTCCTCACTTTCCTCATCCACAAATCTTTCATCCTCGCTCAAATTAATGGGGAAATCGTCGCTTTCTCGGTCCGAATCGCTCTCGCTGCTGGTGGCCATGATTGTAAACAATGTGCAGATGTGAGGAGCTCCACAACCTGTGACGTCACACGCATATCGTCTGCTACTTCCAGTAGAGGCAAGGCTTTTTTATCAGCGACCAAAAGTTGCGAACTTTATCGTCGATGTTCTCTACTAAATCCTTTCAGCAAAAATATGGCAATATCGTGAAATGATCAAGTATGACACATAGAATGGACCTGCTATCCTCGTTTAAATGAGAAAATCGCATTTCAGTAGGCCTTTAAACGGAATGGAATTTTACATTTTTTAAATTTAATGAGACACCCAGAATGTACATGAAAATAAAGACTGGTATTTACAATATTGGCTATGAAGGATAAAACACTGAATATTGACAACATATGAACACCCCCTCTGGATCGACATATTTTACAATCAGGCGAAACGCAACCAAAATGCAACAAATACAGCGAAATATGAACGTGAAGAGGAAAAAAACCTCACCTACGATCTGTTTATATATCTGATATATCACTAAGCTTTAGAACTTTGTTGTAAAAATCTCCTTCCGCGTCTGTCCCTGACAGGCTGGCCGCTCTGGAAACACTCTGTGGAAACGCTCCCCACCCACACTGCTTGGTGCCTCGTCTGAGCTACCATAGTAACTAGTATATCATGCAAAAGCGCAGATTCCAACCATTGAAATACTTTTTATAGTTCAAGACTTACGGTCATTTGAAAACATCACTGCGCATCATAATGGCAGCTACAGTTTCCATCTTAAAGATATCAAATAATTATTTGGGAATGTCCAGCAGGCCAGATTGAAAAGTTTAATGGGCCCCCGGGCCTTAATTTGCCCAGGTCTGCATGAGATGGTGTAGGACTGTTGGTGTATCTAATATAAAATTCCCATTTGGCAAAGTGTCTGTATTATGTAGACTAGTATTATGCATGAGAAGCTGATCAAATTTAACTTCACATGAAGGAATAAGATACACCATTCAAAGCACAGAGGTTGGTATTGCATGGTCCTAAACTCTTGTTTTAAGTATACTGTAGATATTGTTATTATTTAATCACAGGTAGTTGCAAAGATGTGTGTGTCAAAAGCTTTCAGGTTAGTGTACACTAAAAACCCTAAACCACTGTCCTAAATGTTGTTTGGATGCATCCACTTTTCCCGATACCCCCTGTGACCAAACACATAACATGTGGTATCACCAACAACAGAGATACAGTACAGGAGCACAAAGCCAACAGACCCAGTAAGAAGACACGCTTGGTGCTTACAGAACAGCCATTGGACACGTTCTGTAGCTAGGGGGACTGAAGTTGATACTGTACTCATTTCAATTAAACACACTGGGATTTTCCTGAAATGTTATATTGACTACTGTACATGACACACTTTTTAGTTTGATTTGCCTTTATCATTTTACGCCTGCAGCTTTTCGCATGTGTCCAATAGCAAACCATTTGGCAACATTCCCAACACTTACTGCGGCCTTTGTACATGAGTTTGTAATCTCAATGTCTTGACCTCTGTATGTATGATGAGATTATCTCAGATCTTTAAGATGCAACCTTTTAATCAAATTTGAATAATAGGCTATTGAGACTGAAATGGTGGATTTAAATATTCCTTTTTTATAAATGTCAACCTGTTGGTAGGTTGGTATGAAATTGTAAATGGGTATTTGGTGGGTGGGTTTTGAAATGAATTGTATTGTACTGTATTTTGTATATTATATGATGATGTATATTTCAACTGTGGGTCCCTGTCCATAAACTGTGCGCTTCCAAGGATTATCTTTTTGCAGAACAGACTCTTATATTAACAAAAGAAACAATAATGTAATACAAAATTATGTCTGTCTGTAAATAAATAAATGCAGAAATACAAGCAAAATATCTAACACCCATTTTGTAAAAGTTTCTAATTTACTTTAAATTTTTATTATTAGAATTGAATTTTATCTATTTTTTTTATTTTTATTTTATATTTTATTCAATTTTTTAATTGTTTTTATCAGCCTATTTTTTCAATAGATAAACTTGTTTGATGTTTTTATTAGCCAATTTTTTGGTCGTTCTGTCATTTCATTTAACCAAACCTTTGGGCCAGCTTGAGCTGTTGTTTAAAGGTGCTTTATAAATAAACTTTGACATTGACCTTATTGACCTTTTATATACTGTACAGTATGCAGAGAGTAGGTTCCTTCAGTTTTTGCTCTGAATGCAGAAATACAAATGAATTATCTATGTTGAGTAGTTTTGTAGAATTTTAAAATTTAACTAGATTTTAGGCCAACGTTGATTTATTATATAGCCCTTTTTAATTGATCCATCCCATTTTTTTCTCTGAATGCAAAACACAAGTGAAGTATCACATTTTGTAAAATGAAGAAATTTAATTAGATTTTACAGCCTTTCATATATGCAGATATTTTGTTTCATTCCCATCTTTGCTCTGAATGCAGAAGCAAAAGTGAAATATCTAATTTGGAAGACTTGTTTTGTGAAATGTAGCTTGTTTCTGTACTTTATTGACCTTTATACATATCTACTTGTCATATACCTCTTCAGTGTGTGCTCTCAATGCAGAAATCCAAGTGAGAAATCTTAATTCTTAGTGAAATTTCAATATTTTATTGTATTTGGACTTTTTTACATATCCAGTCATCTCTCCTGAGATTGTGCTCACAATGCAGAAATGTAAAATCTAATTCTGTGGACATTTTGGTGAAATGCAAAAAAACAAATAAATGAAATATACAAGTACCATATGTTTTCGGACTATAAGGCGCACTTAAAATCCTTTAATTTTCTCAAAAATCGACAGTGCGCCTTATAACCCGGTGCGCCTAATGTACGGCATAATTGTGGTTGTGCTTACCGACCTCGAAGCTATTTTATTTGGTACATGGTGTAATGATAAGTGTGACCAGTAGATGGCAGTCACACATAAGAGATCCGTGTAGACTGCAATATAATGTCAGTAAACAACACCAAAACTTTAAATGTTCCATTGAAAATAAAGAAAATTACACACGGCACTCAAAAATCTGTCAAAATGTTTTAGTATGACTTTGAATCCGCACCGCTTGATGGATGGTAGTCAGAAATGCAAGTATTACTATGGTGTGTGTGTATAAAGACCGCAAAATGGCACCCATTAGCAGACATATTATCTGGCGTTTTGTTTCACAATATTATGCAAAACCAACTGTTCTTACCCTCTGGTACCTGCTGATGTGTATTTAGGATCTGCATAAGTCCTGAAAAGTTCGTACGTCGCTACTGTAGTCCGTGGCGATGCTGTAGTTGATAAGCTTCTTCTTTTTCTCTCTCTTCTTGTTATGAGACATTCATCTTGTGCTGTTGCCATTTCTAATATAAAGTAGTGTAAAGTTCTAATTTATATCTCGCTATGGGAAGCGCTAAAAACTGTAGTGAGTTTACATAATTCACCCACAGAACTGTAGTTATTAGAGAGTTCCGGTCGTACGTTTTTTCACAGGACACATTTCCGGCGATGTTGTTGTACTAGTGAGCCACGGATGAAAAGATGCTGCTCCGTTATTGATTGAAGTAAAGTCTGAATGTCATTAAAACAGTTAGCTCCATATTTTGACACTTCTTCCACTCCCGTCCTTGCACGCTACACCGCTACAACAAAGATGACGGGGAGAAGACGTTGCCAAAGGTGAGCCCCGTAAATAAGACCGCCCACAAAACGGCGCATTCTGAAGCGACTGTCAGAAAGCTACTAACCTACTCAGTGGCCTAGTGGTTAGAGTGTCCGCCCTGAGATCGGTAGGTTGTGGGTTCAAACCCCGGCCGAGTCATACCAAAGACTATAAAAATGGGACCCATTACCTCCCTGCTTGGCACTCAGTATCAAGGGTTGGAATTGGGGGTTAAATCACCAAAAATGATTCCCGGGCGCGGCCACCGCTGCTGCCCACTGCTCCCCTCACCTCCCAGGGGGTGATCAAGGGTGATGGGTTAAATGCAGAGAATAATTTCGCCACACCTAGTGTGTGTGTGACAATCATTGGTACTTTAACTTTACTTGAAGATGATCTGTAAAACATAATCTATGCAACATTTTGACCAAAGAACCATCATTACATGTTATGTAGACCACTAGGAAGTATTTTACATGTAGAAAAAAAATCATAATAATACCTCTTTAATGCGCCTTATTATCTGGTGCTTCCTTTTGTATGAAAAAAGAGCTGAATAGACCCGCTCATCGGCAGTGCGCTTTATAATCCGGTGCGCCCTATGGTCCAGAAAATACGATTTGTGGCCTTTTTCCATGCATTCTTGACATTTAATTGTATTTATGTTAACTTGTATGTATACATGCAGTGGTTTGGTTTCTTCAGTTTTGGATAGGTACAGTATACTTTATGAATGCTGTGAAGGATTGTGTGCTCTGAATGCAGAAATATATGGAACGTCTACATTTGTGGCCTTTGTTGTGTAATTTAGAAAAGTGGACTGTGACTTGTGGGTAAGACCAGTTTGGAATCAATACTATAGACCAGTAGACTATGTGATTTTGTGGAGTCCACAGCAATGGCATGACTAATATTCGTCATAGGAGTTAATTAAAACATTGAAGTTATCAGCATGTATATTAACTGGTTTAGTTATTTTTATTAGAAAGCAGAACAGCTATGAATACTCGTCATTAAATAAGTTACAATTACGCAGCTTCTCAGAAGACTAGTTTCTGCTGGTCCAGCTGCTCTGTTTTCCGTGATGAGTCGTGTCCTGCCTCCTACTGGCTGAATGTTGCACACACTCCTGCGACAAGAGTTGAACTTGGACCAGGTCTTCTGTTAGTCTCCTGAACATGTGGTCTGCTTTCTTATTCAGGTTGCGAGCTTCCTCGAGAGCGTGGCACAAAGTGGCGTTGATGCCCTCCTTTAAACAAAAAGAGAGCAACATGATGTTATAAAGCAGGGGTGCCCATTAGGTTGATCGCGAGATAGCGGTCTATGGTGGAGGGTGTGTCAGTTGATCGCCAGCCAGGCATTAAACAAATAGACCTAATAATGAGCATCATCAATCTTCACCAAGACATCACTTTTGTCACTTGATTGACATTCACGGCACCCAAGGGTCTTGTGAGATGACGCTGGCTGCTGCCAGATCATTAATAAGGAAAAACGACCGACAGGAAGGCGCCGTACCTACAGTAAAAACTCTAAAGACTGACCGCACAGTTCCTACTTTCACAATAAAAGCGCTGCTTCATCCTGCCTGCGCTAACAAAATAAGAGTCTCAGAAAGGTGGCGTGCACAAGCTAGCAAGCTACGGAGTTTTCCGCCAATGTATTTCTTGTAAAGTGTATAAAAAGGAGTATGAAAGCTGGACAAATAAGATGGCAAAAAGCAACCACTTTCATGTGGTATTGGACAGAAAGGAGGACTTTTTTTCTCCTCCATTTGAAAATGT
Source organism: Nerophis lumbriciformis (assembly GCF_033978685.3). NCBI lineage: Eukaryota > Metazoa > Chordata > Actinopteri > Syngnathiformes > Syngnathidae > Nerophis > Nerophis lumbriciformis. Next base: position 1,815,076 of record NC_084566.2, read on the forward strand.
GGACGTTATCATCACTACTGTCTAATTCCAATCAATGCAAGTCATCAGAATCAGGTAATACACCAACTTATATTCTTGTCTTCATGAAAGAAAGGAATCTATATGTGTTAAACATGCTTGTATTATCATTTAACTTGTTAACAAAAACCTCTCTTTCATAAGTAAATAAATATAAATGATATATATGAATGAGGTAGATCCCCTCCACTTGGTCAATTGAAAAGTAGCTCGCCTGCAGAAAAAGTGTGGGCACCCCTGTTGTAAATGGTTGCAAAGTTATGATAAGGGTAGTGACCAGCACCTTTCTTCCGGTTTGTCTGTTGTCAGGCCTTGACAGTGTCTGCTGAAAGTACATATTGCTGGGTAGGAGGGCCGTGTCCGACTGGGTGGAACGCTTCCGGGGTCGAGACAAGGAATAAACCGGAGGTTCCGTCACTTTGTAGCTGAATATAACAAGGAATGTAAAGAGTCATTTTGGAACAGCTTTTTTGGTGATGATGTTGCGGCTCAGTCTATACCTGGCAGGTAGACTGCAGGAGGAAGCATTGCCGACCTGGAGAAATGCTCTTTGGGTGGACGGAGACCATCTTTCCAAGTTGGCCTCTGGTGCAGAAACAGTTCAGTTCAGTTTCTGTTTATTTGGAACATGCATACAATACAATGTAATGCATCACATATTTCCAGTTGTTTCATCACAGCACATCCGAAAAGGAGTCAGAAGAAACTGAGCTTATTTAATCCTACCCCTTTTCATACCGTAGCAATTGTATCCCATTTCCTTGTTCTCTGTAACAGGACAGTGAATAATGAAATAATATACCATAGTAAGTAAACAAATATTAAATACATAAATAATCTTTATCTCAAAAAAAAAAAAAGGGTTCAAGATGTTCATCATAATTATTGTTCTGTGTACTTTGTGAACACTTGTAGTTTGAACAGTCTATTAAACTGAATCATATTGGTGCTTTGTTGGATTTATTTGCTTAATCCATTCCATCATTTAATTTACACATGCTGATATGCTAAAGGTTTTAAGTATTGTACGTGCATACAAATGTTTTAAATTAGATTTTCCTCTAAGGTTATATTTCTCCGAAACAAAATGTTGTGTAAGGCTTTAACATTGTTGTATAATTACATTATTTGTTTCAAAAAGGTAATATTTGTATGTTTTAATAGGTTAAATGCTTTTTAACAAAGAGTACAGCTCTCCTTCAGTCCATAAAATAAACATAACAGCATCCAGCAAACAGTACTAGTTTTTTGTCAGTTCCCACAATATCAACATACATTACTGTCATTTTTAATAGTCTAATAATCATGCCCATTTCTAATACCAATTTAAGAAAATCAGGATGCATGCTGTATCAAATATTGAAAAAAGGACATGATAACGAGGTCATAACATTCTCACTTACTCTGTGTCCTCTGTTTGGAAGGATTGTCTCTTTCTCTCTTCGAACAAGATTCCATAAGACCAAAGGTGCTTCCATCTGATACTTGTGGAGTAAAAGAAACCCAATGAAAATGACATTAATGGCTCTGTGATGAGGTGGCGACTTGTCCAGGTTGTACCCCGCCTTCCGCCCGAATGCAGCTGAGATAGGCTCCAGCACCCACCGTGACCCCACCGGGACAAGCGGTAGAAAATGGATGGATGGATGTTATATTATGTATGTGCTGAATTATACACTAACCTCCAGAGGTGTGGACTCGAGTCACATGACTTGGACTCGAGTCAGACTCGAGTCATGAATTTGATGACTTTAGACTCGACTTGACAAAATGTAAAAAGACTTGCAACTCGACTTAGACTTTAACATCAATGACTTGTGACTTCACTTGGACTTGAGCCTTTTGAATTGACATGACTTGCTACTTTCCCCAAAACCCAAAGATGAAAAAGTTATTCGGGAGCGCTCCGTATTTTTCATTGTGTACTTGTCTATCAGCGTTGCGTGTGTCAGCTGGTGTGCTCTCAGTACAACAGCCAATCAAATTACATCTACTTTGTTTTCATCACACAGCATTCATCCAATCAAATTGCAGGACAACCAACGAAGAAGACATGTCCAAACCACACGCCAGTGAACAAAAAATGATACCTAAAATAATTTCGTTTGGGTATAAAAATTACGAGGTGGTCAACACAAAACGGTTTGCAGTATGCAACACATGCGGTTCGAAAATTACTGATGGAGAGGCAACAACTTCCAACTTCGTCCGGCATTTGAAGTTGCACAAAGAAGGGTAAGTTTTGAATGTAAGATAACGTTTATTGGCTAAGTAACGTGACTTTTATTTGCTGTGTAGTTAAATCAGTGAGGCTGTAAACTCACTGCTAACGTTATAACGTTATTGCAAACACGGGAATCTGTTGCAGTTCACTACCTTATTCATACTTTTTGTTCAGTGATTTTTTTAAAGCAGGGTTACGTTAGTCAACATATCACACGTAACGTTAGACGGCGGTCAGCAGCACCGCGTATTTTAGCCACCTAAAAAAAGACAAAAATAGTAAAATAAAGGTCAGTTAAAATGTATACTATATTATGAATATGTGTACCGTTTTAGCTAGCTTTCTGACATACTGTTGGTTGTTTACCTCAGTGGTCCCCAACCACCGGGCCGCGGCCCGGTACTGGTCCGTGGATCGATTGGTATCGGGCCGCACAACAAATAATTTTTTTTAATTTTTCTTTTTTTAATTAAATCAACATAAAAAACACAAGATACACTTACAAGTAGTGCACCAACCCAAAACAACTCTCTCCCCCCTTTTGTTCTGGGCATTGAACATGAAGACTCTTCCTTCACTGTTCCGAGTGGCCATGAGAGTCTTGGCAGTGCCTGCCTCCAGTGCTCCAGTGGAGCGAGTTTTCAGCCATGGTGGCATCATACTACGCCCCCATCGTGCACAAATGACTGACAGACTCTTGGCTAATTTGGTCTTTTGCAAATGCAATGCAGCATAGGGCCCTGACATATAAAAAGTACAACTTTTTTGTTATGTTCACGTATATGTCATGTCTTTTCAATGTTAACACTTTTGTACAAATAAGTACATTTGCACTTTATTTTTCAATGTGTTTGTTCTGTAAAGGAATGAGTTAATGTTTAAAATGACTGGTTAATAGTGCTATTATAAAGTGCAATGTCAGCACAATTTTCTTTCCTGCAATTTAAAATGCACTTGTTTTAATAAATAAATACAGCGTTTGAAAAGCATACACAATCTGTGTTAATATATTAGTCTGTGGTTAAAAGGACTTGAAAGGACTCGAAACTCAAAATGCAGGACTTAGGACTTGACTTGAGACTTTCCAGTCTTGACTTTGGACTTGACTCGGGGCTTGCCTGTCTTGACTCGGGACTTGACTCGGACTTGAGGGCAAAGACTTGAGACTTACTTGTGACTTGCAAAACAATGACTTGGTCCCACCTCTGCTAACCTCCATTGGCTTGCAGCTTCTCTTGAAATTGTCCTGAAACTGAATTGACTCTATCGCCTCCCGCAGGTGGATAGTGTAAACGCGGCGTCATCTCAGAGCGGGATGTGCAACTACTGTCTGCCACTGGGGAAACCACAATGTAAGTACTGTATTTATAGATTCTACTGTGCCTTGCTCTTTGATCCTGCATTTACTTAGCATATATATATATTGTTTCAATGGGATATGATTGTTCAGTGATTTTATGCTAACACATGTTTATCCAGGACATTTGTTAATGGTAAATTTAAACTTGTGTGTGGATTCTCAATATTTTATGATAAATTCACAAATAACATTGGTATGTACTTTTTTTCTTTTATTTTGGAATACATTTTAAATTGTAAAAAAAAAAAAAAAAAAAAAAAAAAATTTATAGTGTGTTTTCCCACGCCCTATTATGTTATGTATGTGCTGAAACATACACTAACCTCCATCATTGGTTTGCAGCTTCTCCTGCAATTGTCCTGAAACTGAATTGACTCTATCGCCTCCCGCAGGTGGATAGTATAAGCGCAGCGTCATCTCAGAGCGGGATGTGCAACTACTGTCCGTTCCTGGAGAAACCACAATGTAAGTACTCTATATACAGAAACATTTTTTTTACTGTACCTTTGCTGTTGCTTGGGTCCATATCTGTTGAAATCCAGTCTTCCCGTCTTAACTGACTCGTTTGCTGCCATCTGCCAAATGTTAATAACACCATTTACAAATATAGGCTGCGTTTATTAGAGTACCGTATTTTTCGGACTATAAGGCGCACTTAAAAACCTCTCATTTGCTCACAAATCGTTAGTCCGCCTTATAACTCGATGCGCCTAATGTACGGAATAACTCTAGTTGTGCTTACCGACCTCGAAGCTATTTTATTTGGTACATTGTGTAATGATAAGTGTGACCAGTAGATGGCAGTCACACATAAGAGATACGTGTAGACTGCAAGATGACACCAGTAAACAGCACCAAAACTTTAAATGTTCCAGTGAGAATATAGAACATTACACAAGGCTAGAGATGTCCGATAATATCGGCCTGCCGATATTATCGGCCTATAAATGCTTTAAAATGTAATATCTGAAATTATCGGTATCGTTTTTTTTATTATCGGTATCGTTTATTTTTTATTTTTTATTAAATCAACATAAAAAACACAATATACACTTACAATTAGTGCACCAACCCAAAAAACCTCCCTCCCCCATTTACACACTCATTCACACAAAAGGGTTGTTTCTTTCTGTTATTAATATTCTGGTTCCTACATTATATATCAATATATAACAATACAGTCTGCAAGGGATACAGTCCGTAAGCACACATGATTGTGCGTGCTGCTGGTCCACTAATAGTACTAAACTTTAACAGTTAATTTTACTAATTTTCATTAATTACTAGTTTCTATGTAACTGTTTTTATATTGTTTTAATTTATTTTTTATTCAAGAAAATGTTTTTAATTTATTTATCTTATTTTATTTTATTTTTTTTAAAAGGACCTTATCTTCACCATATCTGGTTGTCCAAATTAGGCATAATAATGTGTTAATTCCACGACTGTATACATCTGTATCGGTTGATATCGGTATCGGTTGATATCGGTATCGGTAATTAAAGAGTTGGACAATATCGGAATATTGGATATCGGCAATAAACCATTATCAGACATCCCTACACAAGGCACTCAAAAATCTTGTCAAATGTTTTAGTACGACTTTGGTAAGCTATGAAGCCGCACCGCTTGATGGATTGTCGGAGCATTATGGCTACTGTACTCCAACGTACTCTGCTTCAACATACGAGTATTATTATGGTGTGTGCGTATATGGACCGCAAAATTACACCTATTAGCAGACATATTATCTGGCGTTTTGTTTCGCAATATTATGCAAAAACAACTTTTCTTAACTTCTGGTACATACTGATGTATATTTGGGATCTGCATAAGTCCTGAAAATTTGCCCTCGTCCGCCATTGTAGTCAGTGGAGACGCCTAGTCGATAAGCTTCTTCTCTTTCTCCATCCTCCTGTTATGGGACATTCATCCTCCACTGTTGCCATTTCTAATATAAGTAGTGTAAAGTTCTCACGTATATCTGTCATTAGACTCGCTATGGTAGCGGTAATACTACCGGTGTAGTGAGTTTACATAATTCACCCATGGAACTTTAGTTATTAGAAATTTCCGGTCGGACGTTTTCTCACAAGACCCACTAATCAGCAGTGCGCCTTATAATCCGGTGCGCCCTATGGTCCGAAAATACGGTAAGCTTCACAGGACTGCTAGCCGACTGACCTAGACAGCTTCTGGTAGGTCCTTGGTTTAGAATTGGACCTACGCTCCTGCCTGTATTTAAAGGCCAGGTAATCCATCTTCTGTGCCAGACCTTCTAGATTCTTCTTCAGCTCTCTTACATCTTCCTGCAAAGCTTGGATAACCACACTGGACACACACAGCTTGCGTGTTTACTGGAAAAGACAAAAACATTTAAAAGAGTGTGAGGTCCTACTAACCCATCACAGGAGCACTGGTGCTGTTTGTTCGGTTCTCCATTCATAGCTTCAGAGGCGTAGTGATGACTTGTATCAGAGCCTGTTCAGGTCACAGAATGAGAAAATGTACACATTTTTGGTGGAAGAATGAACTTACCCAGCAGTTTGACTGAGTCTTTAGTGGTACTTTGCACCCATAGATCCACCGCATCTGTTCGGACCGGTGAATTGACGCTAGTCCGCTGCCAGCTGTTCGCATCTGATGGATGGATGGTTGTCTGCAGGTTAAGGGAGGAGCCTTCGCTGTCTGAGGCACTAAGTCCATCACTGTGAACACTGCAGAAGGGCTTTTAAAGAGTTAGGGTCTGAAACATCAGAGTAGAACCGTGATGTTGTCACAAAGGTCTACACTTGGTGGCCAAAAGCACAAAGCACATAAAGCAAGTACCCAAACCACAGAAAAGCAACGATCCGGCAACAACATGAAGGTCATACTGGAATACAGATGTCCACTTTTTAAATCTTAATGTCATACTTCTGAGTGTCATTTGCAAATGCTATACATATATTATTGTTGAAGTTAAAGTTGAAGTTTATGTCTACAGTTTCAATATTGTACAACACATAGTTGACATCTTTAGATTTTTTTCTTTACAACATGTCAGAAAAGGAGTAGGAAGAAGCAAAGCCTATTTAATCCGACCCGTTTTCTACTTCATAGCAATTACTAACACATATTTTCACTTCCTGTTCTCATTTAATTATGTAGTAGGCTTTGCATGCAGTTGCAATTCCAAGACGTTAGATGGCAGTAGTGGAGAGACTACGGCAGAGCTGGGCAAATATTTTGACTCGAGGGTGACATTGAGAGAAAAAAAGGTGTCTGGGGGGCCAAGGTGTATGTGTGTATAAATGATACATACACATTTAGCTGTAAAAACATGCTGTACAGTATGTGTTTGGCTGCCTTTTTTTCAGGAACACTAATACCAAAAGTCACAATGTCCGATAGGATTCTGAAAAAGTTATGAGGGACCACCTCAAAAAAACGGAAAGGAATTTTACTTTATTTTTTACTGAATTGGACACCCAAAATGTACTTGAAAAAAAAAGAAAGTGGGATTTACAATATTAACTATGAACAATAAAACACTGAATATAAACAGCATATGAACATCGCTCCTCTTTTATGTGGGATTTACAATATTAACTATGAACAATAAAACACTGAACATTAACAACATATAAACATCGCTCCTCTTTTACTTCTCAGAGCGGCTTCTCGAGAGTTGTGTATCTTTTACGATCAAGAAAAACACAACAAAAATGTAACAAACAGCAAAATATGAAGGCAAAGTGTAATAAACACATACAATATGATATATTATCATGTAAAAATGTGCTTCTGCATCTGTTCCTGACACACACGTTTGGGGCTGGCTGCTCTGAAAACAAACCCCGCCCACTCTGCTTTGTTCCTGGTCTGAGCTGCTGTGACGTAGATTACCGTAATAACTCCTATAACACCCAAAAGCGCATATTTCAAGCATTGAAATACTTTCTATAGTTCAAGACTTACGGCCATTTAAAAACAGCACTGCACATCATAATGGCAGCTACAGTTTTGATGTTAGGTCTAAAAAATGATGTAGAACGTCCGGCGGGCCGGATTGTAAATCATAATGGGCCGCATGTGGCCCGCGGGCCGTATTTTGCCCAGGTCTGGAATCATACTTGCCAACCCTCCCGATTTTCCCGGGAGAGTCCCGAATTTCAGTGCCCATCCCGAAAATCTCCCGGGGCAACCATTCTCACGAATTTCTCCTGCTTTCCACCCGGACAACAATATTGGGGGCGTGCCTTTAGCGTCCTCTCTCACCTGAAACCTTCACCCTTTAACGGCCGCATGCTGTCCTCAGTCACGCCCGCTTTTCCTCCATATAAACAGCGTGCCGGCCCAGTCACATAACATCTATGGCTTTTGGAACTCAGTGCACACACAACAACCTATCTGGATTCGATAAGAGATTAGATAAAGAAACGGTTCGATAAGAAGATTCGATAATGGCATCGACATCGATAATTTCTTAACGAACATCATCCCTATCCAGTACGGGGCGCCATTTCCGGCCGGACAATAATAGTGGTTACACCTCGAAGTCCATTCATCCATCCATCCATTTTCTACCGCTTGTCCCGTCAAGCGCGGCAATCAGAACAGAAGAAGAAGGAGACGAAGCAGTAGAAGAGACATGGCGACGACGAGTAAGAAGAAGAAGTACGCTTGCAAGTTCCAAAATGATTGGAAAAAAATAATTTAAGTTCATCCAGGACAGCTCGAAGGGGAAGGGGTATGCTGCCTGCAAATTTTGTACATCAGACTTCTTTTATAAAAATATATATATATATATAATAAAATAAATACTTGAATTTCAGTGAATTACAGCTATATATATATATATATTTCTTATATATATATATATATATATATATATATATATATATATATAAGAAATACTTATATATTACAGCTATATGTATATATATATATATATATATATATGTGTGTGTATATATATATATATATATATATATATATATATATGTGTGTATATATATATATATATGTGTGTGTGTGTGTATGTATATATATATATATATATATATATATATATATATATATATATATATATACACACATTAGAGATGCGCGGATAGGCAATTATTTCATCCGTAACCGCATCACAAAAGTCGTCACCCATCCGCCATCCACCCGAACTAACATTTTATCAAAACCGCACCCGCCCACACCCACCCGTTGTTATATATCTAATATAGACGATGCAAGGCATTAGTGAGGTTATAAAGCTTTTGCCTGTTAAAGAAAGGAGACTGATCCAATGTAGCAGAGACATTCAATGCGTGCCACGCTGTCACGGCCCAGACGCACACCAGTGCGCAATCATCTGGGAGCCGCGCTGAGCGCACCTCCAAGTGCGCTCGCGCCACTCAAACTGCTGCAGGCAGCTGCGTTCTATCTTGTTTTAACATCCTGTGGCACTCTTCTGGGATCACGGCGGACAAAACTGCTCATGCTCAGGGTGTTTGTGGAGGTTCGGGGTTTTGCACAAATGTGATGCACCATGTTAGATGTTCCGGTTTTGTGACTGTCGTAGACATAAACAGCGTCGCAGCTCTTGCAAATCATGTAGCCAGCATTACTATCATCCTGATTTACAACCTCATAAAAACGAGTCCACGCTGAACTTTTCTGGCCTTTTTTTCCCCTGGTCTTTAGTATTCCCTTTTTTAGTTTGTCGCGTACCACGTTTGCTGCCGGCGTTGCCATCTTTTTTTTTTTTTTCTTCTTCTGTTGTGGCATATGCTGCAGGTGCCTGCTCGTTTTTCGTATGTGGGTAACAACATTTAACTATGTATATATATTTCCGAATTGATTTAACTGCCACCCGCCTGAATCTATTTAAAATCTAATTTTTTTTAATTTCAACCGCCCAACCCGCGGATAAAATCAATTTTTTTTTATTTCAACCGCCCGACCCGCGGATAATCCGCGGACTCCGCGGTTGTGTCCGCAAACCGCGCATCTCTAATATACATATATATATATATATATATATATATATATATATATATATATATATATATGTATATATATATACACACATATATATATATATATATATATATATATATATATATATATATATATATACACACACCCCCCCCCCAGCGGGCCTTTTGAATATCTCCCTGATTCTGAGGTCTCAAGGTTGGCAAGTATGTCTGGAATACGGTGTGTTGCTTAGTCAGGGAGTAGTCTTTGTCATTGAGCTGAATCTAGTAAGTACTGCACTTTATACATTAGCTGGGTAATTGTAACGTGCTTTACAATTGTAGTTGTGGTTGTCATTTGTCATTACCAATTTTGTAGGTATTGAAATCGCCACGTAAAATTGCTAATGCTAACCAGAATTATATAGCAAATCCAATGTAAATTAGCATCGAGCTAGCGCATTTAAAGACAAAGTGGTGTCTTACTGTACGTTTGAGAGGTTTTCTATAAGACATACTTGATTTGTTTGCATGGAACATTGCAACATTACCTAGAGACAATCTGCTCTGAGGGCTGCTAGAGTGCTTGTTTGTCCGCCAAGTGTTTGAGCGACCGAACGTGATGTCACGTGCAACAAAGGTATCGAAATATGGCACCTTTTCATTTTATGGGAGTCGATACTCGGTCGTACCGTCAGAATTCGGCCTGTACCTATAAAAGTACCGAATTCTCTACCCATCCCTATGTAAGTGAACCATAAAACCATAAAACAAATGCTCATTGTTGTCAGCTAACTTCCACTTGTTCCCCTGTAAAGACAATTTGTTTAATGACAGCCATGTTTTTCAAACAATTTTGCTCAAATTCAACACACACATGCTCGTCAGTCCCTTAAACAGGTGTGCCAACTTTTGTGGTGATTAAAGTTACATAAGGTGTTTTAATGGCTTATTGAGTCAATTCATTCTGGGTGTCATTTTGGGTTTACCAGCACTATCACCATGTAGTACATTTGTCATGTACTGTGATGTGTTACTAAAGTAACACATCGGGAGTGCTTGTTTTGCCAAGTATTCACCCTTTCCCTTACACAAACACATACAGTATAATATACACAAATGACAACTTTGTACCTTTGTACCTTTCTGTTGGAGAAATAGGCTGCAATGTCCGTCCCGATTTAATCAAGTAGGAGCTCCCGAAACCACTGTCTGTCTCTCTGCAAACAATCCCCTCAAGGAGAAAACAATACTTTAAGCGGTCAAACCATGCAAAATAACATGAAATTATATTTTACAATACCTGTGATAGTGATGGTGAGCATGCATCAGGGGAAGAGGAGCCCACAAGCAGACTGACACCATCCACAAAGTCACATTCTAGTTTTGAGTTCTGAATACCATCCTTGGTACTACTACATCAAACATGTTTACAGCTTTAATAAAACGTACTAATTGAATGAATCCATAAAAACACTGACCTTCCAGGTGTCCATTGCTGACTGCTACCTAGCCCTGCTTTTCTCTCAGCTTCACCTTCAGCTTCTGGGTGCCCTTCCACAGGGAAAACAGAAAGCCTGTACACACAATACCAAAAACACTCTTTAGCTGGGCGCAATGGAACCGAACACCTACACGGTACCTGACACTCACTCTGCCTGCAGGAAGCTTGAGAACATGCCTATTATATGAACACACGCACTGACAAGCACTATACACAAGATGAATGGCTACTGTAGATATTACAGTCAAAGGTTTACCGTATACACATACACACAATTATTCATACATACATATATATACATACATACGCGCACACATAGGTACCTACGATCCCCCATACATACACAAATACAGTACATACTGTACCCACACACTCAGTTTGTACATCAACACGCACATTCACTGTACAAACATACATATACACATACTGTACATATACATTCACTGTACAAACAGACATACACACATACTGTACATATACATTCACTGTACAAACATACATATACACACACTATACATACGCAAGCACATATGCATACATACACTCATACGTATAATCACGTTTCATCAAACATACAGTATATTAATGTTGTTCCCTTAGGGGAAACTGGGTAACACACGGCACACTGACAAAGCTCAACCGAAAGTTACTATAACAATCTACAAGGTTAATATAGTTCGCTTCTCTTTCTTCCCCTCCATTTATCTGCTTTCTTTTGTATTTCAAGTTATCATTACATATATGTATTTTTGCATTTGAAACAATTGTATTGTTGATAATAGAGGTCTTTATTGTTATTATTCATTATCAATAGTGCTATTTCTATTGGTATTTGTATTGCTCCATTTGTAGTGTAAAAATGTTCATTGTCATATCTGTATTATTATTTATTTCACTAACTGCTTCTTAGCCATCACTTTTACTATCATATTTGTGCATATCCTATTAGCTGATGTTGTTGTTATTGTTGTGTTTGTTGTTGTCTCTGTCTTATCCCCCTCTTGTCCCCAAAATTTCCCCCTCTGCATTCCTTTTGTTCCTCTCTTTCTATCCCCTCCCGCTCCGGCCCGGCTGCACCAAATAATAATATAAATCCATTTAATAAAGTCAAATACAAATAAGGCACAGGATAAGTATCCAACATTTCTATTTTGTAAAGTAAATCTGTACAGCAGATATGGACATCTACATCAACTATATGATTTGCCTGACAGGAAGTTGTCGACAAAAATCAATAATAAACATTTTCACCGGCAAATTGCCAAAAACATGCACCTGGGGATAGGTTGATTGGCAACACTAAATTGGCCCTCGTGTGTGAATGTGAGTGTGAGAGGAAGAGAAAAGAGAAAAATGGCTGCCAACACCGCCAGCAAAACATTGAAATACAGTATGGCAACATTTCACCATAAACACGTCAAAAGACACAAATGTTCTTAATTTGCAAAATGAACCTTGTTTTTCACAGCAGTGTGACATTCAAAGCATTCAAAGAGGAGGCATGTAAAGTATGTGTCCTTGGTATGATAAAAAGCTTGTTAGCTAACAACACACAACTTTTGGGGAAGCTGTGTTCTTGTTGTTTGTTTTTATGCTGATATTATGACTGTCCTTTGTTTACATAAAAATGTATACTTTGTTTTTATCAGCACTTTAATTGACAACATTTACAAAACCCAAAAGATATTTAATGTTCCAACTGAGAAACTGGATTTGTTTTTTGCAAATAATCAGAATTTAATGGCAGCAACACATTGCAAAACATTTGTCACAGGGGCATTTTTACTACTGTGTTACATGGCCTTTCCTTTTAACAACACTCAGTAAACGTTTGGGAACTGAGGAGACCAATTTTTGAAGCTTTTCAGGTGGAATTATTTCCCATTCTTGCTTGATGTACAGCTTAAGTTGTTCAACAGTCCGGGGTCTCCGTTGTGGTATTTTAAGCTTCATAATGCCCCACACATTTTCAATGGGAGACAGGTCTGGACTACAGGCAGGCCAGTCTAGTACTCGCACTCTTTTAATACAAAGCCACGCTGTTGTAACACGTGCAGAATGTGGCTTGGCATTGTCTTGCTGAAATAAGCAGAGGCGTCCATGACAAAGACGTTGCTTGGATGGCAACATATGTTGCTCCATGAATTGAATTTACCATGAATTGATTAACGTGGACCCAGACTTAAACAAGTTGAAAAACTTATTCGGGTGTTACCATTTAGTGGTCAATTGTACGGAATATGTACTGTACTGTGCAATCTACTAATAAAAGTTTAAATCAATCCAAAACCTGTATGTACCTTTCAGCATTAATGCTACTTTTACAGATGTGTAAGTTACCCATGCCTTAGGCACTAATACACCCCCTAACCATCACAGATGCTGGCTTTTGAATTTTGCGCCTAGAAGAGACCTTGCAATAGCTCGTTGAGAAATGTTGTTCTTAAACTGTTGGACAATTTGCTCATGCATTTGTTCACAAAGTGGTGACCCTCGCCCCATCCTTGTTTGTGAATGACTGAGCATTTCATGGAAGCTGCTTTTATACCCAATCATGGCACCCACCTGTTCCCAATTAGCCTGTTCACCTGTAGGATGTTCCAATTAAGTGTTTGATGAGCATTCCTCAACTTTCTCAGTCTTTCTTGCCATTTGTGCCAGCTTTTTTTAAAACAGGTTGCAGGCATAACATGTCAAATGATTTGCAAAAAATAACAAAGTTTACCAGTTCGAACATTAAATACCTTGTCTTTGCAGTCTATTCAATTGAATATAAGTTGAAAAGGATTTGCAAATCATTGTATTCTGTTTTTATTTACCATTTACACAACGTGCCAACTTCACTCATTTAGGGGTTTGTAATAGCCTAATGAGTTTTGTTATCATATTTGTAGTCTTTATTGTGAGTTAGCACATGCTTAAAATATCTCAAGCTGCATTTAAAGGAGCTTCATAAACCTTCATAAGCTGATTAATTGACTAATCGTTAAGATAGTCAATGATTAGTCGACTATCAAAATAGTTAGTTGCAGCCCTAAATTAGTTGATTAATTGTTATTTTGTATTTGTGGAGTTTGTTGTTAATCGTGCTGCAATTGAAGCAATATGTCTTGTCTTTTAACAAAGAAACAAGGAAGTCACAATCTTCGTTCAATGAATGTTCTGCAATTTGTCGTGCCCAAAGTAAGAACTGAACTGGGCAAGAAAGCATTTAGGTTTTCAGCACCGAAGGCTTGGAATAACCTACAATCGAACATTAAACTTCAAACCCTAGTTACGTTGAATGAGTTTAAAGCTTCTGTGAAAGGATTACAGTCTACCTTGTCTGTATGCACATGTGTCATGTGAGCAAGTTTTAATGTTGTAAATGTGATGTTTTATGTATTTGTTTACTGTTTTTAATGTAACCTTGCTGCTGCCCTCTTGGCCAGGTCTCCCTTGGAAAAGAGATCTTTGATCTCAATGGGATTTTACCTGGTTAAATAAAGGCTAATAAATAATAAATAAGCATAGACTTGTCCAGGGTCTACCCTGCCTTTCACCCGAGTGCAGCTGGGATAGGCTCCAGCCCCAACCCCCCCCCCCCCCCCCCCCCCGCAGACCCAAAAGGGACAAGCCGTAGAAAATGGTTGGATGGATGGTCTTCACCTGTTGCTGCTCTTTAATACATCATCAGTTATGAGCTCACTCCTTTCGTCTAATAACTCATCTTCTCCACTGGCGCATTTTTCAGTGTTCGTCTGTGTCGCCATTTTCAAACATTCAGTGGTAAAAGCTGCACTTGAGCCCTGAAACATGAGACGTAGTCCAAGTTAAGAGCTGTTTTTCCACGCAGCTTGCAGCATCAAATGTATGTAAACGTACAATCAGCACTTTCAGAACACTCCTAAAACAGCCACATTTAATGCACATGTTTCATGTTTGTTGTTGATTACTCAACTGCAGACAATAATGTGTTTGTACAAAAAGAAAATTCTTGTAATATTATTTTTATGTATTAAAATTAGGGCTCTCGAACGATTAACATATGTGTAAACATACCAAGTGTGTACAGGGCGGTGGCGTTGGGTTTAGGGTTGGGCCCCCATTAGTATTTTTGTGTATGGAAGCCCAGAATGTGGTGCTACGCCCTTGTGGATCATTAAAGTTTGTCTAAGTCTAAGTTGTGTGTGTTACCTCATGTAGTGGCGATGGAGGCGTGGTCGTCATGGTCACTGCCTTTGGAGTAGATAATAAGAGGGGAGGGATGATCTGCTCGCACATGTTTTTGTCGATCATTTCCTTTATGTCCTCGAGGTACATGCCCACCCTGAAAATATCTCCCTCGACCAGCCTGCACACATGCAAATAAGCAGAATTAGTAGACTGTGCTGAATATGCACAAATGCAAGAGTGAAGAACCTGTTTGGGTCGAAGGATCCAATATTTCTGCTCAGGCCCAGATTATTCTGCATCTCCAGAGATCTGTGCTCCTCCTTCTTGCTCATGTATTTTCTTTCCAACTGGTCTTGGGCATCCGTCAAGCTCCTCAACATCTAAGAGAAAGTTGAGCACACACAGCAAGTGAGACCATAGTAAGCTCAGGCACATGCAGGAACACATTTGGAAAAGTGTTCACCGTTTGCTGCTCTTTTGTGCAGAGCGACCTGTTGCTCACTCTCTGCTTGAAGTCATCCACCTGCGGGAAAAAGACCAACAGCTAATCAGTGCAAGTTCGGGTCTTTAGAGTTTTTCCTTGCCCTGATGTTGGGTTTCACTCAGGGGATGTTGTTGTGAGTTTGTAAAGTCCTTTGAGACACTTGTGATTAAACAATAGGAATGATAAGCAAAATTTTGTAAAATAGTGTTGTTCCCCTCCCAGCAAAACATTAAAACAACGTGTTGACTTAGGTCTTGATGTTGAGCAACTCAAACCTAACATTGGAACAACATGCTTTTTGACAACGTTTAATCAATGTTGGGTTCTAACGTTGATTTGACCATTGAATGTTGGTCATTTTCTGACCAATATTCTACAACACAAATACAACGTTGAAACAACATGCTTTTTGACAACTTTTATTCAATGTCAGGTTGTGACGTTGATTTGATCATTGAAATTTGGTCATCTTCCAACCAACAATGTGGATCCAACGTTAGACATCAACGTTGTCTCAATTTACAAATGCAACTATTTTGCAGTGTTGTTTCAAAGTTGGTTTTAAAGGACATATACTGTAGTTTTCGGACTATAAGTCGTTCCGGAGTATAAGTCACACCGGCTGAAAATGCATAATAAAGAAGGAAAAAAATATATATAAGTCGCACTGGAGTATAAGTCAAATTTTTGGGGGAAATTTATTTGATAGAACCCAACACCAGGAATAGACATTTGAAAGGCAATTTAAAATAAATAAAGAATAGTGAACAACAAGCTGAATAAGTGTACGTTATATGAGGCATAAATAACCAACTGGTATGTTAACGTAACATATTATGGTAAGAGTCATTCAAATAACTATAACATATAGAACATGCTATACGTTTACCAAACAATCTGTCACTCCTAATCGCTAAATCCCATGAAATCTAATACGTCTAGTCCAGGGGTCGGCAACCCGCGGCTCTAGAGCCGCATGCGGCTCTAGAGCCGCATGCGGCTCTTTAGCGCCGCCCTAGTGGCTCTCTGGAGCTTTTTCAAAAATGTATGAAAAATGGAAAAAGATGAGGGGGAAAAAATATATTTTTTGTTTTAATATGGTTTCTGTAGGAGGACAAACATGACACAAACCTCCCTAATTGTTATAAAGCACACTGTTTATATTAAACATGCTTCACTGATTCGAGTATTTGGCGAGCGCCGTTTTGTCCTACTAATTTTGGCGGTCCTTGAACTCACCGTAGTTTGTTTACATGTATAACTTTCTCCGACTTTCTAGGACGTGTTTTATGCCACTTCTTTTTCTGTCTCATTTTGTCCACCAAACTTTTAACGTTGTGCATGAATGCACAAAGGTGAGTTTTGTTGATGTTATTGACTTGTGTGGAGTGCTAATCAGACATATTTGGTCACTGCATGACTGCAAGCTAATCGATGCTAACATGTTATTTAGGCTAGCTATATGTACATATTGCATCATTATGCCTCATCTGTAGGTATATTTGAGGTCATTTAGTTTCCTTTAAGTCATCTCAATTCAATGTATATCTCATGACACACTATCTGTATGTAATATGGCTTTTAATTTGTTTGCGGCTCCAGACAGATTTGTTTTTGTATTTTTGGTCCTATATGGCTCTTTCAACATTTTGGGTTGCCGACCCCTGGTCTAGTCTCTTACGTGAATGAGCTAAATAATATTATTTGATATTTTACGGTAATGTGTTAATAATTTCACACATAAGTCGCTCCTGAGTATAAGTCGCACCCACGGCCAAACTATGAAAAGAACTGCGACTTATAGTCCGAAAAATACGGTATGTATAATCAACGTTGTGTCAATGTCTTGTGCCTGCTGGGCTTTAAGGGCAACATAAAGACATTGTGATTGATTGTTTGAAGAGTCAGAGCTGTGTATACAGAGAGTATGGACAACTAAACAAGAAGCAGCGCAATGTTGGGTACCAAGGATGTGTGCGGTTTGTATATATGATGATTATATATATATACAGTACAGGTCAAAAGTTTGGACACACTTTCTCACTCACAACTGATGGTCCCAACCCCGTTGATAAAGCAAGAAATTCCACTAATTAACCCTGATAAGGCACACCTGTGAAGTGAAAACCATTTCAGGTGACTACCTCTTGAAGCTCATCGAGAGAATGCCAAGAGTGTGCAAAGCAGTAATCAGAACAAAGGGTGGCTATCTTGAAGAAACTAGAATATAAAACATGTTTTCAGTTATTTCACCTTTTTTTGTTAAGTACATAACTCCACATGTGTTCATTCGTAGTTTTGATGTGACAATCTACAATGTAAATAGTCATGAAAATAAAGAAAATGCATTGAATGAGAAGGTGTGTCCAAACTTTTTGCCTGTACTGTATAAATATGAATAATAAATACAAGTTATACATTCATCTGTGAGTCTGCCAAATTTCTTTTAAATTGATCGATTGGCACACTGATTTTTTTTAGACTCGCAGAGTACCAGTTCATTTGTTGTGTTATTCACAAGTCGAGTTGTTGGTCCAAAGCTGTTGAGGATTTTGGCAAAATGAGGGTATTACGTTTATTTTTGTCCGTTGTGTATTTTCTGAAGTAGCGGCAGCAGCTGTTATTGCATTCTTATGGGCACAGCTGCACACATCATTGGTAGCAAAGATGGCGCCTCTCGTTTAGTTGGCCATACTCTATACACAGCTCTGGTCTGTGTCTCCTTACAGCACCAATTGTGGCGAGTCATTGCATTACGGTACATCATTTTCACCCAGTGGACGTCACACGTTATTGATATGACTCCATGTAGATGCATTTATTTTTTTCAAGCCGCCAGACATAAACATTACTGTGAGGACAGGCTCTAAAACTCACCGTCTGCATGAACTGGCTGATAATGTCTCTCAGCTCAGCGGCCATTTTTTCAGCATCACTGGCCTCATCGGACGTAATCACCTGATTTTCAACTGTTTTATGAAACATATAGAGTGATATTTTGTATTAGATTGTTGACCAGTATGTGTCCATGCACTAAATAAGTCCGATTCCTCGAATCGTTTGGTCCTAAATAAGCATTCTACAACCCATGGAAACACCTTGATCTGATCTTGTTCGGTTTTTGAAAAGTAGCTGTATTCCACACAACTGGCAAGATAGTCCAGAACAGTATCAACCGGGGCACAAACTGTCTTTTCCTTCGGATTTAAAACTCCTCCCATCAATCCACAAAGCCCTATGAGTGAACTCCGAGACATTCTAAAGTTTTGTTTACACGATTCTCCATCCAAATTTCCTTAAAAAAAACCCTCTCTCGCCGGTCTTTCTTTGCTTCGGACCTGCATTGCTCCCGATAAAAATGACCAAAACTGTTTTTATCACCTCAGAAATATTTCTAAAGTGAGAAATTTGCTCTCAAAATTTGATCTGGAAATGATCATGCACACGTTCATTTCAACTGGTATTGACTATTATAATTCTCTCTTCACTCTTTTCAACAAGTCAACACTAAAGAGACTTCAGACGGTACAAAATGCAGCTGCCAGACTTTAGACCGGTGCACCCAGAACAGTCCATATCACCCCCATTTGATCCAGTCTTCATTGGCTTCCAGTCAAATTCAGTTGAAGATTTTAGTCCTGACTTTCCGTGCGTTGCATGGTGGGGCCCCTCAGTACATCACTGACTTGTTATGCCCCTACTCTTCAGTTGCATGGTGGGGCCCCTCAGTACATCACTGACTTGTTATGCCCCTACTCTTCAGTTGCATGGTGGGGCCCCTCAGCACATCACTGACTTGTTATGCCCCTACTCTTCAGTTGCATGGTGGGGCCCCTCAGTACATCACTGACTTGTTAATTCCCCTACTCTTCAGTTGCATTGTGGGGCCCCTCAGTACATCACTGACTTGTTATGCCCCTACTCTTCAGTTGCATGGTGGGGCCCCTCAGTACATCACTGACTTGTTATGCCCCTACTCTTCAGTTGCATGGTGGGGCCCCTCAGTACATCACTGACTTGTTATGCCCCTACTCTTCAGTTGCATGGTGGGGCCCCTCAGCACATCACTGACTTGTTATGCCCCTACTCTTCAGTTGCATGGTGGGGCCCCTCAGTACATCACTGACTTGTTATGCCCCTACTCTTCAGGGTCTTCAGGCCAGGGTCTTCTAAAGATCCCAAAAACTCATTTTAAAACCCTGGCATTCCAGACTACATCTCCCAGACTCTGGAACAACTTGCACCAGTACCTCCGTGGTCTTGACTGTGTTGACACTTTTAAGAAACATTAGAAAACTTCTCTTTTTAGTAACGTTTTAGTTAATGCACCTTTTAACTATCATTTTTAGTCCACTTTGTACCCTTTTTATGTTGTTTTCAACGAATTGTTGTTTTACTTCTCCTATGTTTTGTACCGCGCTTTGTCATTTTATCTGTGAAAAGCGCTTTATAAATACAATTTACTTACTTACTTACATCTGCTCCGATACATTCTTGGTAATAGCGTTATGTTTGTGGCACAGTCTAAGATCATGTCTTGATGCTGTCTGCTATTTAACATCAACATAGTCATTAGAGACATAATATGTGCCGATATTACAGCGGACATCACGTACAACAGAGCTAAGATGTTTTAACTTGTAAGGAACCGAAGATGCCTCGTGTGACGTCATAGGTCAACCGGAAAAGCAATACATTTGTCCGCACCAAAAGGAAATAAGCGCCCCTCAGTGTACGGGAGGCACACAGTGTATGACAAATAGTCGCATTAGATCAGAGGTGCCCGTTACGTCGATGGCGAGACAGCGGTCGATGGTGGAGGGTGTGTCAGTCCATCGTCAGCCAGGCATTAAAAAAATAGACCTAAAAATTAGCGATCATCAATCTTCACCAACCTGTCACTTTCGTCACTTGATTGACATTCACGGCACCCGAGGGTCTTGTGAGATGACGCTGGCTGCTGCCAGATCATTATTAAGAAAAAATGACCGACAGGAAGGCGAGAAACACTTTTTATTTCAACAGACTCTCGCACCGTACCTGCTATCAAAACTCTAAAGACCAACTGCACAGTTCCTATCTTCACAATAAAAGCCCTGTTTCAACTGTTTGCGCTAACAAAATAAGAGTCTCAGAAATCTAGCATGCACAAGCTAGCAAGCTATGGGGTTTGCCGTCAATGAATGTTAAGTGTATAAAAAGGAGTATGGAAGCTGGACAAATAAGATGGCAAAAAGCAACCACTTTCATGTGGTATTGGACAGAAAGCAGGACTTTTTTTCTCCCCCATTTGAAAATGTGGACGTTATCATCACTCCTGTCTGATTCCAATCAATGCAAGTCATCAGAATCAGGTAATACACCAACTTATATTCTTGTCTTCTTGAAAGAAAGGAATGTGAAACATGCTTGTATTATCATTAAACACATTTAAATTGCTAACAAAAACATCTCTTTCATAAATAAATCAATATAAATGATATATATGAATGAGGTAGATCTCCTCCACTTGGTCAATTGAAAAGTAGATCGCCTGCAGAAAGAGTGTGGATTAGAGAGTGTGCATGGACACTTGGACTTCACACATGAGTGTAAAAATACAAAAAAAAAAAACTATTTGAGAAATCGGACTAATTTAGTGCATGGAAACCTAGTGAATGAGTTTACAGCCAGTGGCTCTCATCTAACGTAACCCTAACCCTAAAAGCAAAGAAGAAGATGTAACCAGAATCGAGTCATCTGATCCCCTTTACCTGCACGGAAACAATCTGCTGGTTCGTAGTCGTCGAAGCAACGCCTGCTGTAATATCAGATGTCATAGAGAAACCTACCTGGTGTTGGAATGTGAGACGCTACAGGTCCAACATGGCTTCCTTCCTTTAGGTTTGCTGTATCGCTCTCCTCATTCTCAATGCAAATGTCTGAAGAGGGCTGCAAAAACCGCAGCATTTAAAGTTAAGTTAAACTACCAATGATTGTCATTTACGTAAAAGCCACACTTAATTCGATGACTGAGACGTCCTGTATTGCATGTTTACTTACTTTGCTTCCCAGCCTCATTCTGTCTATGAGATTTTCAGCCTGGCCATATTTGGCCAGTAATTTATCATAATCAGCCTGAAGAGAATGAAGAAAACATGTATCCTACAGTACAAGGAAGAGGTGATAAACGTGTGTTGCACCTGCAGGTGATGCCCCGGTGCAGGACCAGTCTGCTGATGTGTGTCTTTAAAGAGTTGAGGATTCTCTGATGGCTGGCCTGAATCCTCCAGGACTCTGCTGATCACATCTAACATCTCCGGGGAGGACTGGGTCCTGATCATAGGACTGGGGACTTGAGGAACACAAGTGGAAGCCTTTGGGATTTTCACCTTAGGAGCTACTTTGGAGAAGTCAGGGAGCGGGTAATGGACTTGACCCTGGCCGTACTTGATGTCGCCGAAGGACCTTCTGCGCAAATGAGAGACATCCCTGGTGAGAACATCACACACTTTGCAGTCAGGACTGGTGGTGTCAGGATACGTCTCCTCTAAAAGCTTCTCTCTCTCAGAGATACTGCTCAGCGCCGCAGTGTTGACGCATGTTGAGGCGCTGCAGAGAAGGTCATCTACGCTCTCCAGCAGGGACACCTCTGGTAGAGTCTCCGCTTCGATCGGCAGCAAATCCTCCCGGACCAAATGGCGCAGCAACAGCTGGTTGAGGTCAACTGCAGGGCGGGTGTGTGTTGGTGCTCCCTCACTGGCAACCTCTTGCGGTAAAGTTGCTTGTTTCTCCACATTTTCAGGTGACTGAAGCACAGTTTTTCCTTCATCAGATATCACGTTTACCATACGGGTGAAGTAAGGACTGCCCAGCTCTCCGTCATATGGCAGGTCCTCCTGATCCTCATCGCTGGTATTCTGCCCCGGGTCTTCATACTCCTGGTGCATAGTCTCCTCATCTTGCATGGTGTTGTGTCTTTGCAAGTTTGAGTGGATGTTCTCACTCCTGACAACACTGAAACCTGAGTAGGTATCATCCACAACTGATCGCTCAGCACTTTCTGCAAACAACCACATTAGGATCTCTTATGCTTCTTATTTGTGTCTTTTTTTTCCCCAAGCCATCATCATGACGACTCACCATTGAGATGGACACTGGCCTCTGACCTTGCACACTTCTCCTGCGTGAGATGAAAAGCTAAAGAAGAAGCCTGCAGGTCACTGAGGTGAAGGCTTTCATCCTCGCTGAGGTCCACCACAATGCTTTGCTGAATTCGCTTTTCCCACAGAAGTGTGGTCCTGTGCGCCTTCTGGACGTCGTCATCAGATTCTACTGGGTTCTCCTCCATGACTCACTATTCCACAGTATTGGTAAGTCTTTAATGTAACATATGAGTCATATAGTAACAAGGTAATAATACAAAACCCAAAACCAGTGAAGTTGGCACATTGTGTAAATGGTAAATAAAAACAGAATACAATGATTTGCAAATACTTTTCAACCTATATTCAATTGAATAGACTGCAAAGACAATATATTTAATGTTCCAACTGGTAAACTTTGTTAATTTTTGCAAATTTTAGCTCAATTGGAATTTGATGCCTGCAACCTGTTTCAAAAAAGCTGGCACAAGTGGCAAAAACAACTGAGAAAGTTGAGGAATGCTCATCAAACACTTATTTGGAACATCACACAGGTGAACAGGCTAATTGGGAACAGGTGGGTGCCATGATTGGGTATAAAAGCAGCTTCCATGAAATGCTCAGTCATTCACAAACAAGGATGGGGCGAGGGTCAGCACTTTGTCAACAAATGCATGAGCAAATTGTCCAAAGTTTAAGAACAACATTTCTCAACCAGCTATTGCAAAGAATTTAGGGATTTCACCATATACGGTCCGGAATATCATCAAAAGGTTCAGAGAATCTGGAGAAATCACTGCACATAAGCGGCAATGCACGTGACCTTTGATCCATTAGGCGGTACTGCATCAAAAAGCAACATCAGTCAAGGATATCACCACATGAGCTCAGGAACACTACAGAAAACCATTGTCAGTAACTCCAGTTGGTTGCTACATCTGTAAGTGCAAGTTAAAACTTTGCTATGCAAAGCCAAAGCTATTTATCAACAACACCCAGAAACGCCGCCGGCTTCGCTGCGCCCGAGCTCATCTAGGATGGACTAATGCAAAGTGGAAAAGTGTTCTGTGGTCTGCCGAGTCCACATTTCAAATTGTTTTTGGAAACTGTGGACGTCGTGTCCTGCGGACCAAAGAGGAAAAGAACCATCCGGACTGTTATAGGCGCAAAGTTCAAAAGCCAGCATCTGTGATGGTATGGGGGTGTATTAGTGCCCAAGGCATGGGTAACTTACACATCTGTGAAGGTACCATTAATGCTGAAAGGTACATACAATTTTTGGAGCAACATATGTTGCCATCCAAGCAAGGTATTTTTCATGGAAGCCCCTGCTTATTTCAGCAAGACAATGCCAAGCCACATTCTGCACGTGTTACAACAGTGTGGCTTCGTAGTAAAAGAGTGCGGGTACTAGACTGGCCTGCCTGTAGTCCAGACCTGTTTCCCATTGAAAATGTGTGGCGCAATATGAAGCCTAAAATACCACAACGGAGACCCCCGGACTGTTGAACAACTTAAGCTGTATGTCAAGCAAGAATGGGAAAGAATTCCACCTGAAAAGCTACAGAAATTGGTCTCCTAAGTTCCCAAATGTTTACTGAGTGTTGTTAAAAGTAAAGGCCATGTAACACAGTGGTAAAAATGCACCTGTGACAACTTTTTTGCAATGTGTTGCTGCCATTAAATTATAAGTTAATGATTATTTGCAAAAAAAAAAAGAAGTTTCTCAGTTCTAACATTGAATATATTGTCTTTGTAGTCTATTCAATTGAATATAAGTTGAAAAGGATTTGCAAATCATTGTATTCTGTTTTTATTATACGAAGACTGCAGTTGTTGTATTACTCCACTCCAAAAAATATCATATTGTGCCACAAATGTGCTTGTATTCTTCTCATTTTTCATTATTTTTCATGCTAAATCTGACTGAATGTATGCAGAATTTAGGATTTCGGAACAAAATAGCCATCTATCCAAACACAAATGACCACTGTGCAGGCTCTCTTGAAAACATGTAAGTACCATAACAATGCTAAGGATACTTGTGTTGGTGAATTCTAACTATGGCACTGCAATTCCAACAACACAGGTTATTTTTCAAGGAAAATAAGAGGAACTGTACCACATAAATAGCCGGTGTAAAGAAACAGAAACACAGAGATTAAACCTGACATTTCCAGGAAGTCACTTACATCTCACACATATACATACAATATACTTACATAATCCTTCTGGGCTGCCAAAAAAAAAAAAGTTGTTACAAAAATGCTTCCAATGCTCCACCTATTCAAGTAAGTAAGTACAGACCTTCTCTCCCCTCCTGTCTTGACATATGCTTTCTTGAACAGGTTGTGTTTCTGCACCATCATTAATACTGCACACAGTGCTAGTGGTGTCCACCTGGACCCAGACTGGCAGCATTGAGGCATCCGGTTGCTTAGTAGCAGTAACAAAAGCGACACTTGCATTCTGTTTTTTTAATAGCATAAACAAAAAGAGACTGCTGGGGACCTCTAGACCAGGGGTGTCAAACTCGTTTTCATTGAGGGCCACATCGCAGTTATGGTTGTCCTCAGAGGGCCGCTTTTAATAATGAGTAATATATGAATATACATGTGTATATATAGTGCATTAACAATATATTTTTTTACATAAGCTGCAAAAAAATATTTAAATTTTACTTTATAAACTGGCAGCTCAGTCACCAGAATTTTACAGAAAAAGCAGTGGGTTTTTTACAGCTTATAAAACAATGGAATACATGGAATGAATGGAGAAACAATACCACGGTTTTTAGTGGTAAAATTCAAGCAGACAGTTTTGGTTTTTTACCGTAAAATCTTGTTTTAATGTTTTGTTTGTTTGTTTTTAATGTTTTACTGTCTTACTGTATTTGGGGGGAAAAAACAGTTCCAAAGTTGATTTTACGGTAAATTTAACTGTAAAATCTATTGTAAATTTTACAGTCTACAATTTGAATGATCATTTGTTTTGAAATGATAAGTCAAGCAGATTTTTAAGTACAGTATTTATCTTTTTTTTAACCAAAAATATTTTTGGAATAAATGATGATATAATATTTAGATTTTGATAATATTGAATTTTTAAAGATATGCAATTGCATGCAGTACATGATTTTTAATGTCAAAAGGGAAAGAACAAATATATTTAGTAAGAAAAGATTGATTGATTAAGACTTTTTATTAGTAGGTTGCACAGTGAAGTACATATTCCGTACAATTGACCACTAAATGGTAACACCTGAATAAGTTTTTTAACTTGTTTAAGTCGGGGTCCACTTAAACTGATTCATGATACAGATATATACTATCATATATACTATCATCATAATAAAGTCATCACACAAGATCATCATATTGAATTATTTACATTATTTACAATTCAGGGTGTGTGTGTGTGTGGGGTGGGGGGTGTGTGTTTGGTTGTTTTCATCAGTCATCAACAATTGAGAACAGAGAAATGGATATTGAAACAGTGTAGGTCTGACTTGGTAGGATATGGACAGCAAGTAGTGGGGAGAGAGAGAGAGAGAGAGAGAGAGAGAGAGAGAGAGAGAGAGAGAGAGAGAGAGAGAGAGAGATCAGAAGGCATAAGAATAAGTATCTGCATTTGATTGTTTACATTTGATTATTAACAATCCGGGGAGGGTGTTAGTTTAGGGTTGTAGCTGCCTGGAGGTGAACTTTTATTGTGGTTTTGAAGGAGGATAGAGATGCACTTTCTTTTATACCTGTTGGGAGCGCATTCCACATTGATGTGGCATAGAAAGAGAATGAGTTAAGACCTTTGTTAGTTCGGAATCTGGGTTTAACGTGGTTAGTGGAGCTCCCCCTGGTGTTGTGGTTATGGCGGTCATTTACGTTAAGGAAGTAGTTTGACATGTACTTCGGTATCAGGGAGGTGTAGCGGATTTTATAGACAAGGCTCAGTGCAAGTTGTTTTACTCTGTCCTCCACCCTGAGCCAGCCCACTTTGGAGAAGTGGGTAGGAGTGAGGTGGGATCTGGGGTGGAGGTCAAGAAGTAATCTGACTAGCTTGTTCTGGGATGTTTGGAGTTTAGATTTGAGGGTTTTGGAGGTGCTAGGGTACCAGGAGGTGCATGCGTAATCGAAAAAGGGTTGAACGAGAGTTCCCGCCAGAATCCTCATGGTGCTTTTGTTGACCAGAGAGGAGATTCTATAGAGAAATCTCGTTCGTTGGTTGACCTTTTTGATTACCTTGGTTGCCATTTTATCACAGGAAAGATTAGCCTCGAGAATGGAACCTAGGTAGGTGACCTCATCCTTCCTGGTGATAACAATGTCACCCACTTTTATAGTGAAGTCATTGACTTTCTTAAGGTTGATGTGGGATCCAAATAGGATGGATTCCGTTTTACCCAAGTGTATGGATAGCTTGTTGTCAGCGAGCCAGGTGCATGTTCTACAGAGTTCAGCACTGAGGATTTTCTCCACCTGTGACTTGTCCTTGTCTGATACCAGCAAGGCCGAGTCATCCGCAAACAAGAACAATTCACAGTCGCATTTTTTCCCCCTTGTGCACTAATTGACTGAAAGAGCGCGAACTTTCCGCACGCTTGCTCGACACTGCGGCGCGAGCGTGATGACGTCACGTTATCGATGGGAAAATGCATTTTTAGGCAATATGATTTGCCTGAGCAGCTAGGAGACCCCAAGAGAAACAAGCGGTAGAAAATGGATTTATGGATGGGCTAGAAAGAACAGACTAAAAAAATTATAGTTACAAACAAACTTTTTTTTTTTTTAATATAGATGTATATATATATACCCGCCTTCCGCCCGATTGTAGCTGAGATAGGCTCCAGCGCCCCCCGCGACCCCAAAAGGGAATAAGCGGTAGAAAATGGATGGATATATATATATAAAATTGTTTTTTTTAAATATATTTTTATTTTATTTATTTTTTTTACTCTGGACTACCAGCAGGCCGGATTTTGGATGCTGGCGGGCCGTATCTGGCCCGCGGGCCGTAGTTTGGGGACCACTGCTCTCAACTATTATATTCTATTCTTTAATACAACTTTA
Organism: Nerophis lumbriciformis; assembly: GCF_033978685.3. Classification (NCBI taxonomy): domain Eukaryota; kingdom Metazoa; phylum Chordata; class Actinopteri; order Syngnathiformes; family Syngnathidae; genus Nerophis; species Nerophis lumbriciformis. Next base: position 1,842,965 of record NC_084566.2, read on the forward strand.
TTACTTATTGTACTTTATTAACTATATCTTATCAAACTAGCAGAAGAACATTAAAAAAACAGTGGCAGTGTTTTTTTTTATTCCCTTTGCAAACTTACGGGGTTCATTCAAAATAATTACAGATTCTTTCAGACTCTTCATGCCTCAATGTCAGTGGATTTACTACAATACGTCATCGTCATTCTATTCAAATTATTTGGACCAATCAACGCAGTCCTGGGCGTGGCTGGCTTTGAATTCCGTCCTCTGATTGGCTGCTCGGACAAAAACACAACAGTACGGTCGGGCCAAGCCAGCCTTTTTTTAACCCGCTCGTCGAATTTACACCCAAAGTAATTTGAACTATGGCTATAAAATAGTCTTTCAAAGCTATTTCGACTTTCATCACACCGGAGTGGAGTTTATTTTTGTAACAAAGTGACACAGGAGCAGGAGAACACACTTTTGTTCGAACTGGAGCGACTCACGTAAGTTTGGGGCTAATAAACTAGCACGATAAAGCTGTGATGTGGAAATAAATGACTTGGCAAATATGCAAACCAGCGTTTAAATTGTAATAGACGTGAGAATATTTCACTGTGTTTATGTTTATTCGTGTGATAAATACTGTTAACAATTTGCACGAATGACTGACGTTTAACTTTACGTTTAACTGTGACGTTGACTGCCAGAATACTTGGCTAACTTCCAACAGCACTGACTTACACTACATTCTAGTTTTCTGCTGACTTACACTACATTCTAGTTGTCTGCTGACTTACACTACATTCTAGTTTTCTGCTGACTTACACTACATTCTAGTTTTCTGCTGACTTACACTACATTCTAGTTGTCTGCTGACTTACACTACATTTTAGTTTTCTGCTGACATTCGACCATCACAATAGTTAGAATAAGGTTGTTATTACCATGACACGGTATTATTACACATGCAAACGCTAGACTTGGGATAACATGCTGATTGTCCAGTTGGAATTAGCATTGGTTCTACCATCAAATTCTCTACAAGGGATTCTAGTTGATCAAGCTTTAAGTGTGATTAAATATGCACCAAAGACAGACTTGTGAACTCAGTCATGGTGACACTTGTCTTCCTTGTAGGCTTAAAAGATTTCCTGCTCCAGTGTGCAAGAATTACAGGTCAGTAGACTTTATAGTGTGTGTATATATATATATATATATATATGTATATGTATGTATATCATTATTTTTTTTATTTTTTACTTGGTGGAGGATTTGCTTGCTTTTGGCTGTCTTTGTATTTTCATATTCTTGTAAAGGTAAGTAATTGATCAATATCCGCCTCAGCGTGTACACTTGATTAGTCTGTACTAGTGTTGTCACGATACCAATATTTTGGTACCGGTACAGGTACAAAAATGCATTTCGGTACTTTTCGATACTTCTCTAAATAAAGGGGACCACAAAAAATTGCATTATTGGCTTTATTTGAACAAAAAGTCTTAGGGTATATTAAACATATATTTCTTATGGCAAGTTTGTCCTTAAATAAAATAGTGAACATACTAGACAACTTGTATTTTAGTAGTAAGTAAGCAAACAAAGACTCCTATTTAGCTGCTCACATATGCAGTAACATATTGTCATTTATCATTTAATTATTTTGTCAAAATTATTAAAGACAAGTGGTAGAAAATGAATGATTAATCTACTTGTTCATTTACTGTTAATATCGGCATACTTTCTCTTTTAACATGTTCTATGTACACTTCTGTTAAAATGTAATAATCACTTACTCTTCTGTTGTTTGGATCCTTTACATTAGTTTTGGATGATACCACAAATTTGGGTATCATTCCGATACCAAGTCGTTACAGGATCATACATTGGTCATATTCAAAGTCCTCATGTGGCCAGGGACATATTTCCTGAGTTTATAAACAAAATCTAAATTTTTAAAAATAAAAGAAGATGTTGTGATGCTAAAAAATATACATACGCTCCTTTACTTGGTATCATTACAGTGGATGTCAGGTGTAGATCCACCAATGGCGTTTGTTTACATTGTGAGTCCGGTGAGCTACAGTGTGTAGTGAAGCATGTTTAGCTCTTCGTCCTGCATGGATGATACTTGTAAGAAACGTGCTTTATTTGTCGGCATTGAGGCGAGGATTAGTGATTTAGAAGTCGCTAAAACACTGCAGACTGCAGATGGACTTTAGGCGCGAGCTAGCTTGCCATGTCTTAAAGCAACTCTTCCTGAGGGTGTTTCAGTGTTTGTGCTGAAAACAAAATTTCGTTGTACTTGTGCAATGACAATAAAGACCTACATACCTATAGCTGGAATATAAAGACAATATAACATACATCCATAAACGTGGATGCATATGCAAAAGTGAAATATATTTATCTGTACAGTAATCTATTTATTAATATCTGCACCTTATTGCTTTTTTATCCTGCACTACCATGAGCTAATGCAACAAAATGTTGTTCTTATTTGTATTGTAAAATTCAAAATTGAATGACAATAAAAGGAAGTTTAAGTCTGTCTAACCTTTATCGTTAGTTTTTAAGCCAAAATGCGTCCATTCTCCCTTTTCTGTCTACACACTGTGTCTGCTTGTAAGTACCCCTTGATTTTGCGCTGCCGAACACGCTCGTCTTCTCATAAACCAGCAATGACACAACGTTACGACGGCAGTGGCATGGGGGACCGGTACTTCTTAGAGGCGGTATAGTACCGAATATGATTCATTAGTATCGCGGTACTATACTAATACCGGTGCACCGTACAACCCTAGTCTGTACTAGTGTACTTAATTAACTTGGATCTCATTTGTCCAACACTAGAGCTGTAGCAAACATAGAGATAATAATACTCAGTTTTAAATGCCACACGTAGCAATTTAGATGTTATGGCGCTTCTCTGTATTATTTAATATTTGATCGACTCGTCTAATTTAGTTATTAGTCGATTTTCCAATATTGTATCACACGTGTGTTGTGCATGTATATGTAACGCAGTGGGGTGAGTGGGTTCCTATTCAAACAGACATTATTTAAAGGGAAACTGCACTTTTCTGGAATTAGGCCTATTATTCACAATTCTTATGTAAGACAAGAACACATGTTTTTCTTTTTTTATGCAATCTAAATAGTAAATAAATGCGATCAAAAGTCTGCTTACAATGGAGCTTCTGGGCGCTGCTCCATTCTGCCTCTAAAGCCCCAAACACCTCCATTAAGGTTTTATATACATGATGTAAGTACATATGTAATGTCGTAACGAGCACATTTATAATATTTAATATTTACGTATTTTGATCAGTTTATCCATACGCAGCGCATTATTTTCAAAAACGCATCACAGCGTTTGCCTTTTTTTCAATTACATCACTGATTAAAACTCAATGCAGACTTAATGACAGCCAACAAACATAATAAAACATCACTTACTGTACAATGTCTGCTGTCATTAGGCTGCCGACTGGTGGAATCTTGTTGTAGTCCCATTTAGATGAAGAAGGACTCGCGGAGAAAAGCGTCTTTTCGTGGCATTCTCGCCATTTTCGGCTCTAAATTGGCTGTCAAAGTGTACCAATACGTCGGATTACACCCTCATCCTTCTATTATCAAGGTGAGAGGCATGATTTATGATCTACAATAAACTTCCACATGCAGGGAAGCGCGAAAACAGCTGACCATTCGATGATGTAAACATAGGCACACACGCTAGCGATCACGGCACCGCTATAGTTTGTCTGCAATAGCGCTTATAATAACAATATCACTATAACTTGATTAATATTCAAGTCACAAAATTGTTGGCGCTTTTTAGATGTATTTTAATTGGTTTTCATTGGCGAAATACAGGAGCTCCTTTCGCTCCGCTGTAAGTGGACTTTTATTTACGTTTATTTACGAGTTAGATTGCATTAAAAAAGATACATCTGTCATCATGTCTTTCATAACGGTTGTGAACGATAGGCAAAATTCCCAAAAATGTGCAGTTCCCCTTTAAAGTCTGTCATGTCCACAAACACTGCAGCTCTTAGTACAAGTCAGTCAGCAACCACACCTCTATTTGGCTTATAATAATTGAAAATGTGCACACTGGCACTCCTAAAACTGTTTACATGAGGCTGATAATATGAAATACTTCCTTTAATCACACAGATTCGGGTTTCACTTCCTAGACTTCTGGTGGAACCTCGAATTTTGTACAATTTGAATTTTTTTTTTGGTCAAGATAATACTAAAAAGTCACACGTCGGCATTGTTATGTGAGACTTCAGCTAAAGTATTAACGTGTGATTGTAAACAGGAAATGTGTGACAATAACTAAAGAACATTGAATCGGCTTTTGGTTGTTTGGTGTATGCGGTTCTGTCCTGGCCATTGTAAGTTAACATCAACATTTTAAATATTAATTTTAAAAGACAAAATACAAAACCCCAAACCAGTGAGGTTGGTACGTTGTGTAAATGGTATCATCAATCAATCAATCAAAGTTTATTTATATAGCCCTAAATCACAAGTGTCTCAAAGGGCTGCACAAGCCACAATGACATCCTCGGCTCAAATCCCACATCAGGGCAAGAAAAAACTCAACCCAATGGGACAAATGGTAAATAAAAACAGAATACAATGATTTGCAAATCCTTTTCAACTTATATTCAATTGAATAGACTGCAAAGACAAGATACTTAACGTTCGAACTGATAAACTTTGTTATTTTTTTGCAAATATTAGCTCATTTGGAATTTGATTCCTGCAACATGTTTAAAAAAAGCTGGCACAAGTGGCAAAAAAGACTGAGAAAGTTGAGGAATGCTCATCACACACTTATTTGGAACATCCCACAGGTGAACAGGCTAATTGGGAACATGTGGGTGCCATGATTGGGTATAAAAGCAGCTTCCATGAAATGCTCAGTCATTCACAAACAAGGATGGGGCACGGCTCACCACTTTGTGAGTCCACATTTGAAATTGTTTTTGGAAACTGTGGACGTCGTGTCCTCCGGACCAAAGAGGAAAATAACCATCTGTACTGTTATAGGCGCAAAGTTCAAAAGCCAGCATCGGTGATAGTATGGGGGTGTATTAGTGCCCAAGGCATGGGTAACTTACACATCTGTGAAGGCACCATTAATGCTGAATGGTACATACAGGTTTTGGAGCAACATATGTTGCCATCCAAGCAAGGTATTATGTGTTTTTCATGGACACCCCTGCTTATTTCAGCAAGACAATGTCAAGCTACCTTTTGCACGTGTTAAAACAGCGTGGCTTCGTAGTAAAAGAGTACGGGTACTAGACTGGTCTGCGTGTAGTCCAGACCTGTTTCCCATTGAAAAAGTGTGGCGCAATATGAAGCCTAAAATACTACAACGGAGACCCCGGACTGTTGAACGACTTAAGCTGTACATCAAGCAAGAATGGGAAAGAATTCCACCTGAACAGCTTCAAAAATGTGTCTCCTCAGTTCCCAAATGTTTACTGAGTGTTGTTAAAAGGAAAGGCCATGTAACACAGTTGTAAAAATGTCCCTCTGACAACTTTTTTGCAATGTGTTGCTTCCATTAAATTCTAAGTTAATGATTATTTGCAAAAAAATCTAGTTTCTTAGTTGGAACATTAAATATCTTGTCTTTGCAGTCTATTCAATTGAATATAGGTTGAAAAGGATTTGCAAATCATTGTATTCTCTTTTTATTTACCATTTACACAACGTGCCAACTTCACTGGTTTTGGGTTTAGTACATGTAATTAATACCAGCATCACGGAAGTGCACGTCTACTACGGAAGTTCCACTGTGTCCATCCAGAATAATACTTTGCAAGACTTCATGGTACTTTCACAGTCAACGTCCATGATCATGTTGTCTTCATGCATGTGTTTCAATTTTCATGTATCTTAGCTCAGGCGTCGGCTGTTTTCAATTATCTGGGGAACGAGCAGGCGGGTTGCAGTTGAGGTTGTGTGACCTCATGGAGAAATGAGCTAACGTCCGCTGGTTTCTTATCCGTGTCCCTTGCTTATCTTTAGGTGGCTCACTTCACAGAGGCTTTGCTTCTCTTTTCGGAACATATTCTGGACTTTTTTTCCACCTCGCCAAGTTCATTTCCTCGCTTTTGATTGACAGCTGGCCCCATCCTCTCTTGTCCCGCCTCACTCTGCTCATGCACGCCGCTGTTTAATGGGTGTTGCCATAGCACCGCATGGTCAGAAAGAGGCTTCACACACAGCATCTTGTATTCTCTCCACAGAGGGCCACCGAGGGGGAGGCTGAGGGGCAAAACACACAAAAGCAGCCCAGTGGACTCTCACTGGCCTCTTCTTCAGCAGACTTTTTTCTTTGCTTTTATTTTTCCAACGCAACCATTTTGTCAGGAACTAGACTGGGATCGTCCCTTATATTATGCACTTCAATGGATACCGGTGACTCAGTGATTAGCACACAGGCGGAGGATCAGTCTTTCCATGTTCGCTACAGGTAGGAGCCTCTTCACTCTCGTGGATATACTTGTATAGAGCATAAAGAATAGCATTCATTAATAATTCACATGCTTGGATTGTAAATTGGGCAAGGATTATTTATTATACGTTAGAACAACCGTACTTGCAAGCGAAGGGAAAATCTAACCTATCTATGCAACATATTGTAATCAAAACCATCAACAGTCCAAAGACTTGTTTCAATTTTGTAAAATTATTAAAAAATAAGTCAAACTATTAAAGAAACTGCAATTGACCAACTTCACCGCCAGGTAGAGCAACTACATTTATCATTTTAATGTATTTAGAAGAATTGAACACATACTGTATCTCCACCAGAATATAAATGTAAAAACTAAGCATGAGCATATTAATTGATGAGTACTCTGTATGGATGGATTATGGATTAAAGAGGTAGTTTGCAATGTTTACCCTAGTATGAAGGGTTAAATGGGACGACATGAAATGCATACATTAATATTTGAACTACTACAATGTGTCATTGATTAATCATAATTTGAATTAAATTGATTAACATGTGTTATTAAATAGGTAATTCATTGATTTAATGCAAATGTACATTTAATTATTTCAGTGTTTGAGTAGTAATCTAATCATTGATTTCATGTTTTAATTAATTATTTAATAATTTATTCAATTATTTCATGAGCCTGTGTGTCAGCACTTCATGAATTAATTTGAATTAATCTTTCAAACTCAGGGCAATAATTGGACTAGATGTGGGTTAGCCCCACCCACTGATTTTGATGACTAAGTTTGACAGATAAAATTAATTCATGAAGTGCTGATGTATAGGTTCTTGGAATGATTAAATAAATAATTAAATCATGGAATAATTTATTAAATTGTGAAATAATAAATTAAATCATGAAATTATTCATTTAAATACATTATAAAATCATGAAATAGTAAATCCATAATTAATTAAATGTTTAAATATTTTTTTTTAAAAAGGTTAAATGTAATTTTACATTAAATAAATTATTGACACATTTAATAACACATGTATGTATTTATAATCAGTTAATTATTTAAATATTTATTTAATTTTGTCCCATTCAATCCTCCATAGCCTAGAGGGCGCTAACTTTCTAAAGTGTTCTAAGCATTATATCCTGCCTTCTTGCAACTTTAAACACGTAACACACAGGCATTGGCTTTATTTATTGTCAGCTAATGATAGCGATTTGGCAAAGCTATCTACTAACGTTAGCTATCGATAAATGTATATTCTATCATAACAACAACATAAATGCAAATTGTTAGTTGCTTCACTGGGACTGCTTTTGTGTGTGACACCTGTGAGTGACAGCCTGAACGCCAGACCATTGTCTCAGACCGACGAGTAATTTGTATTTAATATAATTTGGAATTATGAAAAATGTAGACTTTTGACATTTTTATTTGAAAATGTCACTGAGCAAGTTGCAAGCAGCCCCCTTTAATTGCATATTGAAGCAACTGAGGCTGAATGGAGTGCAATACTTGGCTGCGACCAGCAGAAGAGCTGTTGATTCAACCACACTACTTTGCTGTCTGAAGAATCAGCTATTTGACATTTATTGGAATTAAACAGTCTTGTATCCTTAGTCACTTTACTTAGTGTTTTCCACCATCTAAAATGTACAGTACAGGCCAAAAGTTTGGACACACCTTCTCATACAATGCATTTTCTTTATTTTCATGACTATTGACATTGTAGATTGTCACATCAAAATGTGACAATGAATGAACACATGTGGAGTTATGTACTTACCAAAAAAAAAGTGAAATAACCGAAAACATGTTTTATATATTTTCTTCAAAATAGGCACCCTTTGCTCTGATTACTGCTTTGCACACTCTTGGCATTCTCTCGATGAGCTTCAAGAGTCTGAAATGGTTTACACTTACAGGTGTCATGGTTTTGATGCCTTCAGTGACTATCTACAATGTAAATAGTCATGAAATTGAAGAAAACGCATTGAGATGAGAAGGTGTGTCCAAACTTTTGCCCTGTACTGTATATAAAGATTATTTAACAAATGATTCATTGATTGATTGAGTAGTAACTGAAGGAAATGTTGTCAAATAAACATCAGATATGTTAGTGTATGACAATAAAATCACATTTGTGTTAAAATATTGAGGGTTTTTTCAAACGTAATTCAAATTATGCAGGCAAGCAATTTGTTGTGATTAATAGCGATTAATCCAAATTCAAAACAGTAATCAATCTGATCTATAAAAACAAATAATCGTTAAACAGCACTTTCTCATTCTATAGGATGTGAAAGTATCTCAGTACAGTACTTTTGACGAGTCCGGTACAGTATGTAGGTTAAGGACAATATTACATGGATTGAAATTGAGAGTTAATTGCTAATCGTTTACAAAAAACAAGGTGACACTCTTTTTATGTTTTCTGTATTAGAGGAGGGAAACTATGGGATGCCTTTTGGTACACAATGTGGTTATCTATAAGCGTATGTGTTCCAGGAAGTTCTACGACTTAAATCAAGAGAGACACCACCAGAGCCATCTCTATTTACCGGCCTATGTCAAAGCTCCAGCTTCCTTGAATATTTAACAAGCCCTAAAATATTCATCACTTGCTTGCTTTGTGTGTCCACAATATTTTGATGATGGAGGACAAGGCAAAGTTTCTCTGTCAGGACGCTCATTAACTCACAATTAAGTGATTCCATTGTGAGCAGCAGCATCTGCCTGACGTAAAAAGGCTACTTAAACCAGCACTCGCGCCCATCAGTAATGGGTCACGCTCCTGCCGCCGTAATCTCAGGTGAGAAGGTCGAAGGAGAGCGCTTGAGAGAAAGTAGATTAGCCGAGAAAACGCTGACTCGGCTGTTTCCTTCGCCCCGCCTGCATTTAGGCTTAACGCGGTGACGGTGTCACACGCATGTCTCCTTCAATGTTTTCCTGGTCTTTAAGAATTCTGACGTCAGACTATGAGCACCAAAAGTTGTCCTTTTTTAATCTTTTTTTATTGGTTCCGAGGTCACTCCCCTTGCAGCCTGGATGCTCTTGCGGTGGAAAGCTCTGTAGATGCC